>NC_092806.1:25282256-25588675 GCF_040954645.1 Diabrotica undecimpunctata | reverse complement strand
TTCTTCCCGTTTATTCCAGGATCTTCTTTGTTCATCTTTCATCCTGAAATGCCCATTTAAGCCTTGTATTGTGTTCTTGAATATCCCCACCTTTGACTTACTACGTTGGACTTCCTTTTCTATGTTGAAGTAGTGATAATCAATTCTTCATTGCTCTAATGACTTTATACTCTAACGCCAATATCCACTCTGTCTGAATCCTTATAGGCAAAAGCCTATAAAAATCAGCAAAAAAAGTCTGTTATGTTCGATCTTTAATTCATTTAAGGTCTTTAGACACTGCAGGTGATCATTCGAACTATACCCTGAGCGAAGTCCAGCCTGTTCCCGAGGTTGCTCGAAATCAAGTTTTCTTTGCATCCTGTTTATGAGTATGCATGTATTTGTATAAGTCGGTAGTTATCAAGGTCAGTTGAGTCTCTCTATTTGTGGACGATGATCATCATAGTGTTCTTTAATTTTTCAGGGATTCCTGTTTATATAGACTTTAAATTAGAGCCTAAATAGTTTCTGTATTTAATCTATTAGTTCTTTGCCTTCTTTCTTTAATGTTGTTACTGCCACTTAATCTTCTTTCGGGGCTTTGTCACTTTTCATGTTTCTAAGAGAATGATGTATTCTATCTATTGTTATGTCCAAAATTTTTTAAAAGCCTTGATTCATTATTTTTGTTGGTAAACAGTTCTCGTAGATTTTTGCCTAAAAATTTGTATTTTTTCAGTTCCTCTACATCTCATGTTCGCTTTTGTGTAAGGGATTATTGTTCTTTTGGGTATCTTGGAGAAAATTTGTCTTGGGCATCTGCTTCTATTGTGGATATTTTTTGTTTCTAAAGACTATTTGAGGTACAGGTTTAAAGAGTCACTTATCTATTATTGTTTTAAAGCATTATGTAAACACGCATGGGATAATGAATATAATGTTCAATGAAATGAATCAAATATAGTCCTAAAAGAAACGGATGGTAAAAAGAGAAAAATCAAAAAAGCGGCTCTAATTAAGCTATAATCTATTTCTAATGAGTGTAGAGTAATAAAATCTCATGAAGTATTCAAAAGCGCTACAGGGTAATCCGTCAATAATCCGTCAATAAATTCCGTCCGCATTGCAAAATTCTGTCGTTTCATAAAGAGCAGGTAGGTATCACCCTGTTTTAAGGGATTAGTCCATTGTTATCGACAGATAAACACTGAGCCAGAGGCGCGCTAGTGGGTTAATTGACAAAAGAATGTGCATTCTTAAAAATCATATTAAAGGAAATAAAAATGTAATACAGCAGAACAGTGTTATTAAAAAAATATAAAATGTAACAATAAAATATATACGAACCGAAATCGGGAAATACTCACAAACACACACGAATGAACTTTACATATTGAAACACTTGTGGGGAGTTTAAATCAATTTATTCACAAAAACTACAAAAACTTTACTGGATACGTTATTACAATTCTACATCACTATAGTCTTCATCCGAAGAACTGTCATCATCCCCTGGTGTTATAATTATAGGGTCAACCACCTGATCGACCAAGTTGTCCAGTTCCCACATTTTATCTTCCTCTTTTAAAACATGCTGGATTGCTTTTTGCCAGTTTTCTGATGTGATTTCCATAATGGCTTGATCAAACAATACCTTGACATCTTTCACTTTAAATGTGGTATTGTGCCTTGCAGCATATCCTTTAACTTGTGCCCATATAAGTTCTATGGGATTTAATTCGCAATGATATGGCGGTAGGCGTAGCACAGTTACTTTATACTTTTCTGCTACATCTTCTACGGCATATTTTATGAAGCGAGATTTATGTTGTTTTACTACGGCTAGTAGTTCCTTCTTTATTGAATTCGTCTCAAACTGAATACCTTTATTTGACAGCCAGTTAATAATTTCTTGCTTTCTCCAAGCTGAAGTTGGTACCTTCTCTATGCGCCTTGAATGGTAGCTTGCATTATCCATAACCACGACCGAATCAGCTGGGAGAAATTTTAACATTTCCCCGAAGTAGTCTTCGAAGACATCCGAATTCATGTCCTTATGATAATCTCCCGTCCGACACGACTCAAAGCTTAACAAACCTTCTTTTAAAAATCCTTCTTCGCTTCCAATGTGAGCAATTATAAGCCTCTTCCCTTTTCCCGAAGGCACTTTAATACCCGTCGAAAGGCCTTCTATGAAAGCTTGGCGAGCACTTGTTACATTTTTATCTTGCCACATTTTTTGGACTATATAACCTTCGTTTATCCACGTCTCATCAAGATAAAAAATTTTCTTGTGCTCTCTGCGGTACTGTTTTATGGTTCTCAAATATTTTCGTCTCCAGCAAATGATTTCATCACTTTCCAGTAATAGTGCCTTTCGATTGTGCTTTTCCCAGGAAAAATTCATACTTTTTAAAGTTTTCCATAAAAGTTTTCTGGATATCAAAGGAATATCGTTATTTTGGCTTATCTCCATTAGTATTTTGTCAAGGGTGGGTATTTCCTTTTTAAAATAAAACGAATGAACTTTTCTTCGAATGTCACGTTTGGTGTCTTCACCTAAGATTTTTATTGGTCTTCCTGATTTTCTCTTGCATGGACTTAACTGGCCTGATATCTTTCTTTCTCGCAATAATTTAAAAATCGTGGACTGTCCAATTCCAGTCATTCGGGCACATCGCTCAACACTTTCTTGCACAGACAAACTAGGGTGATCGTGTTTTATGCAATCATATACATTTAAAATTATAACTTTTTCACTAACAGATAGCGGAGAATTTTTTACACCTCTTTTCTTTGGAGTAAATGTCGCCATTTTATAACTTTTTCACTATTTCTATATCACAATATTACTGTACGTTTAATTGGTGTAGTAACAATTACTAACTCGAATGTCGAATGTCGAATGATAATAATAAAATAAAAGAGGGATTATAATGAAAGTGTAAGTAAAACCTCATTACGCGTTATTAGTCTTCATGTTGATTTATTTTAGTTCTTAGTAATATTAGGAGGTGCGTCATACCCTTATCAGTTTCTTCTAATGGTTTTATTCGTTCAGTAAGGAAGTGAATTTGTTTTTATAAATAAAAATGTAATTAGCTTTAATGACCATATAATTGAATACGAGTTTGAAGAATAAGTTAATCGAAAAATTAAATAAAATTGGTTATCACAAAATATCCAAAATATGATATTTTGAGGTACATCAATTTTTGACGACGAAGTTGACATCCGTCCATTTGCCTACGCCCATGACGACACCGAAATTCAGGCAAATTTTATGACACTTCATGATTTATTACTCTACACTCATTTGAAACCAATTATAAATGAGACAAATTGTGTCGCAAATTCCTCGGCAGAATGCAGTAGGATTTGGTTAACTATATTAAAAGAGGAAGTTATTAAAAGGAAAATACCAGTATTAGTAAGTCAATAATATATAGAGGATACTTTATTTAGGTTTTTTAAATAAAAAACATATAAAATCAGAATTTGGTGTTTATTGAAGGTAAACTAAATGCACGACCAAATACTTACCATGTCGGGATAGTATTATGAGGTTTTTTTCCTGGTTTTTCCGTCATAATTTACTATGGAATCACTAACAGGAGATTTTTACTGTTATCATGCTATGTGTTTGTCTTTTAAAAGTTTTCTTGTTTCTGTTTTGACACTTACATTAACTTGTATTATGATCAGTAATTCTTTTTTGAAATTGGAAGCTGTAAGTGTATTTCGCAAATATTGAACTCTTAAATATTGCTCATCTGTTAGCGTTGTACTTATTTTTTGCCCATCACCAGGTCACCTTTGTATTTTTCAGTCTCATTATATCGCTTTACTTCTGTACAAATTAAAGAAAAATTTACCTTACCCTTACTTTAAACTGCTTCAATCATACCTTACAGAAAGGAGATATCTGGTAAAATATAGTGAAGCCTATACAAAACTCTACCCCATCCTATCTGGTGTACCTCAGGGTAGTGTGCTCGGACCGATTCTGTACCTGATATATACGGCTGACTTGCCAATAAGCAATAACCTAACGCTTGCAATATTCGCAGATGATACTGCTTTCTTGGCCTCTCATAGCAACCCAATAATAGCATCAGAGAGACTGAAACTACATCTGAACAAAACAAATGAATGGCTTAAACTCTGGAGAATTAGAGTAAACCCCTCAAAATCTACACAAATTACATTCACTCTAAGAAGAGGTACATGTCCACAAGTTAACCTCAATGGACATCCTTTGCCCCAAAAGCATGACGTAAAATACTTAGGTATTCACCTTGACAAACGTCTAACTTGTACCAAACATATATGGACGAAAAGGCTTCAATTGGGAATTTTATACAGAAAACTTTACTGGATGTTGGGAAAAAACTCTCACCTATCTATTGACAACAAGCTGCTGATATACAATACAATAATAAAACCCATTTGGACATATGGCTCACAGCTCTGGGTTTCAGCTAGCAAATCTAATATTATGATAATACAAAGATTTCAATCCAAAACTCTGAGAACAATCGCTAATGCACCTTGGTATATCCAGAATGATGCAATACATAGAGATCTTCAGATACTAACAGTCTCTGAAGAGTGCAAAAAAACTTCTGAACAATATCAAAACAGGTTGCTGGTGCATCCTAATACCCTGGCACACAATCTTCTCGACCCCTTGGACCTACCTCACCTATCCTGACAGAGCCTACAGCAGTGGGAGTTACGCCTTCAACAGCACCCAGCCATTGTGATCAGTGCCGCTTTTAGTGCTCGCGTATCAGTGTATGTGCACATCCTACCGGTAAAAAGCCAATTTGTGTCGTGATGATTTGGTCACTGGACCTTACATCTCTCTGTCATGTAAAGACAAAAAATTTTACTTATTGTTTTCACTGCAAAACAGATTGTAAAAATCTTAAATGTTAATAAAAAAAAAAAATATTCGACAAAAACAGTCGAATGGATACGCAGATAACCAATATCTTCTTGTCTGTAACCTTCATGGGCTGAAGTAACGCTCATAATACACATTAACTCGCTTAAATGTGGCTTATGAGCAAGAAAACTTCAGAATAAAAAAATTAAACTATTCAACTAATATATTCCTACTGATATTTTAATACCAAGAACCAAAACAAGAATCATTTTAAGTCGCCAAAGCACACTTTGGATAGCTATGCAATGTTTGTTAGTTTGTTATATTATTGCTTCGTCGACTATGTCTGAGCTTTCTTTTATTCTAGATACCTAATACTTTAAACATAATAACACAATCCAGAATAACACATTTAGGAATAAAAAAATTACGTAATATTCCAAATATAAACAATTAACAAAAAATAATGATGGAAGATAAAATATGCAGTATTCTTGTAACTTAAGAAAGTATCAACAAAATAAATTTTTAGTAGTAGATAAATGTAAATAATAAATGAATAAGTAGTGGTGTTTTCTTTAATTGATGATATGAAGAGATATTGATTTAAATTATGATCTTTTTTCAAATAAAACTTAAAAACAGACACATTTTTTTGAAGCGAAGCGGAACTAGCGCCACAAGACGGCGTTGGCAAACCACCGTCACGCCATGTCACGTCATGGGTAGCCAAAATAAACATAGTTTAAAAATCCGTTATGGTGAACTATTGACAGGTGATAATCTGTCGTAATAACGATAATATACTAACAAGTGGTATACCGAAGCACCAAGGAAGTCAATTTTTTATTTTTAGCATAATTTTGATTCTTAAACTATGTACTCTTAACTATTCTTAAACAGCAAATAGATTTAACAACTTATGTCGTAAAACTCGCAATGCAGCAAATCAAAAAATATATACAAGCGGACAACACAATCACAAAATAGAATTGAACGGAATCGATGGAATCCAAATCAACAACGTAGAAGTGCCGTTGTGTATCCACATTCCAAAGCATTAAAGTTTAAAGGTGAAGATTCTGGATTGTGTTGGGTCCGTGGCCAATTGAAGCCATATTATGTTGGTTCCCGGTAATGGACCAGATTCTATTCATTTTTGACTAATATAGCTAAGTCAGGATAACGTCTGTCGGGCCAGCTAGTTTTAAATAGATTCGTTTAGATTGTTCTCTTAGTTCACTTGGGACGAAATAAACGGATATCACGTTCGACACTGAAAAAATGCCACCTCTACTATAAAAGCAAATGAATAAGCATCAGATGCAATTCTTAACCTAAACCGGACGATATTTTACACCCACAAACACGGAGAACTCGGACACTTTACATGATAACATACACATGAGATACATTAAAACTCAGATTAGAAATTACTATTCTATTTTTCATTAATTATACAAATTTTATTTATCTAAAAGCTTACTCTATAAAATACGGGAAGTTTCAGGAAATCAGTAATTTCAATTTAAAAAAGGTGATCTATGTTGTGCCCTTAATACTAGCATAAAAACGGTTTAACCAACAGAAATACATATTTGTATGTTTTTGTGGACTTTTGATCGAATTACTTATCATTATTCTAATAAAAATATTTAAGAGTTTAGTGTATAAATAATATAAGAGTATTACATATATAAATTTCTTTTTTCCAAGTCCATACATTGAAACGGCTCCTCTTCGTTAAGAGTTCTTCTTCTTCTTCAGTGCCTTATCCGGTCCGGATGTTGGCGATCATCAAGGCTGTCATGGTTTTGTTGACTGCTCTGCGAAACAGCTCCGCTGAGGTCATCCCAAACCATTGTCGGAGATTTTTCAACCACGAGATACGACGGCGTCCCGGTCCCCTTCTGCCAAATACTTTACCCTGCATAACGAGTTGAAGAATTCGATATTTTTCTTCGTTCCGCATCACGTGGCCGAGGTACTCAAGCTTACGTTTTTTTATTAACTTAAGCACTTCTTTTTCTTTTGTCATGCGCTGTAGGACCTCAAAGTTGGTGACATGGTCCACATAAGATATTTTTAGTATCCTTCTGTATATCCACATCTCGAAGGCTTCGATTCGTTTTTCAGTGGCTTGCGTCAGTGTCTAGGCTTCAACTCCATACAGTAACACTAGAAGAACGTAGCACCTCACTATCCGCATCTTGGTTCCCAAACTGAGATCACTGCAACACAGCAAGGATCTCAACTTAATAAATGTAGACCGTGCTATTTCAATTCTGGATCTAATCTCTTGAGCGTAGTTCCATTGTACGTTGAGGGTAGTTCCGAGGTAAGTAAATCTGTCGACTCTTTGGATCTCTTCGCTACCTGCCATTAGTGCCCTGGGATCTAAATTTGTACGGCTGACAACCATGAATTTAGTTTTCTTAATATTAAGGTTCAGTCCGTATGTTACGCTCACAGTTCACACTCGGTCTAGTAAGGCCTGCAGATCGTTTAGGCTGGTTGCTAGTAACACAGTGTCATCGGCGTAGCGGATATTATTGATGTATTCACCGTTCACTCGGATTCCCATGTCTAGGTTTGTGAGGGCTTCATTAAAAATCTTCTCAGAGTATACATTGAAAAAAATCGGCGATAGCACACATCCTTGCCTTACTCGTCGCATGATCTTCACTTGGTCGGTCAGCTGGTCTTCGACCTTGACTTGAGCACGCTGGTTCCAGTATAAATTCATGATGATCCGAATGTCCTTCTCATCCCCTACTCTTTGTAGTGCGGTGACCATCTTCTGGTGCTGACAACGGTCAAATGCCTTGGCGTAGTCAATAAAACAAATATAGACATCACAACTGACATCGCGGCATCTCTGAAGTAGGACTTGTAAGGTGAAAAGTGTTTCACGTGTATCCATGGAATTGCGGAATCCGAATTGCATTTCACCGACATTTTCTTCGCATTTCTTGTAAATTGTGGCATGTATGATTTTAAGAAAAATTTTAAATCGTTAAGAGTACACTTAAAAAAAAACGTTTTCCCTTCACCGCTAACAAACCTAAGCCACCGCAGCTCTCTCCATTTAAATACTTTTTTTTGGCTGTCTTTCTTTTTCAATGAAAGAGAAGTTTTATAAATTCCAGCAAAGTTTAAAAAATCTTTGTGGTTTAATTTCACCACGGTAAAATTTTTGTTTTTTTTTTTACCATTCTGACTAGCTGGTACCAATCGTGCGGATTTGTTAAGTTAGGGACGTTGTTGAAGAAGTGTTAAAAACATTTCCAATACATGGGAATTTCTATTCTGTCCCCCACAAGAATCGGAGTATAAAACCACTTGTTTTACAACTTCTGGCATCATTGATAATTGCTTATAAATACAAGTAGCGATTTGGTTTGCCCCCTTCGCACCTTCCGCCTCGTGCCACATGTAGCAAGTTACGTTTTTAGTTGTTTAATCGTTGAAAGTGAGGTTGTACGTCCAAAGCTGTCTTTTATAAAATGATACCGAGGAATTTAAAAAAGATGTCGGTGAAACATTGTTGCAGGTCAAATGTATAGCATTTTGTACTTTTTTCTTTATCATCTTTGGAGCGGGTTTTGTCAGCCTTTTTCATGCTGTATGCCAAATCGGCCTCGTCTAGATAAACTTTTTGCTTTATAGGTTCCAACTCATCTATTTTTGCAACTTTTATTTTAATCAATAATACATCACATTTGTGGCAAGTATCAACTTTAGGTACTTTAAAAGAAATATTAAGCTTCTTGAATTCAGGCTCATCCGATACCCTGATAGGGTAAAAGGAAGGGGAGAAAGAAAGAAAGAAAGAATTCAGGCTCGTATACTGTTTTGCTTGCAGGGTTTTCTACGTTTTCTGCATAAAGCAAATACATTTTTGCCAAATTGAGAAATTTAGGTAAATATTTTTTTACACTTGTTTTACTCGTACAGTGCGATTCATACGCAAGAAATGAATTAATGTGGTTGTGAATAACTTAAATTTTTCTGTTTGAAAGTTTGTTTGCTGGTGGGTCTTTTCCCCTATTATCGCTCTGTGTGATTCCCGTGGTTGATCTTCGTCCAGATTCAATTGAAAATGTCAAAAACATATTTGTTTCACCTAAAGTTTTCATGATGCAGCCCCTGCAAACATTAATACTTTTTCCAATATATTTAAAATGAAACGTATTAATGTATTGCCTATATTTTTCTTTATCAGGATCATTTGTACGTTTTCGCATCACTAGTGGCTCATTTGATTCAACTAAGCTTGATATAAAATTGGCACGCTTATCTCTGTTTCCCAAGTCCCAATACTCTCTAAAAATGTTGTTCTGCATATCAGGCGTAATGCGATCCTTACACTTGAATCGGCAATCTTGAAGTATAACGATTTTTCTTGCAGATTTTTCTATACCATCTATTGTATCATATCTCAGACCTGCATTTCGTTTGTAAACTTCTCCAATCTTCGGTTTTTGAGTATTTTCCTTTTGTAGTTACAGTTGAAATACCTTCTTCTTTTTCAGCTCATCTAGCTCTCTTTCGAATTTTGGAATCGAGGTGAGTTTGATGAAGTGAATTTCTTCACATCCAACTTGCTTATTCCCAAGAATTGCAGTACTATCGCCTTGATCTAAAAAATAATAAATCAATAATAATAGAGAATGAAGAGTTTAAGATTTTATCAAACCAAGATAAATAGACAAAAATGTTTGCATACCTAACTCATCTTCTTGTAAAGGTATAGCATGTTCGTCCCTATTTTTATGTTCATCTTATATAGGTCCTATGTACCGCTCGTTTTGTGCGGCACGTTCTTCTGTAGCATCAGTGGCAATGTATTCTGAAGTATCTTCTACGCTGGTACCCATCACAACAGTACTTTGTACAGTACCTGCTTGGTCAGAACTTTGTCCAAAAATTTCCTTTGTAGCATCTTCATCCAATACATTGACTCTTTCTACCTCATACAAAACATTGTCATCTTTTGCTTTACCAAAAATTTCTAGAAAAAATCAAACAAAAACGTCAGTGAAACAATAGAAAGCAATAGCTGAATTTCTTATTCAAACCAGTCTGTCATAAGACGTTTATAAAATACATCCTTTTATATTATTTTGCTTCAACTTCTCCTTTTGTTTCAAAGATGTTAAAAATTGGTTAAAACTGGTTAAATTACAGGTACGTGTATGCTTTTTACTTATATTGGAATCAAACTGCCAAAGTAAGAGTTGACAACCAGTACACCCAAAATATCAAAATACAGAGAGGAGTCCGCCAGGGTTGCGTGCTGTCCCCACTACTTTTCAATATCTACAGTGAAGCGGTATTTCAAAGAGCGCTTTCAGACTCAATAGAAGGTATATCATAAACGGAAAAGTTTTGAATAACTTACGTTTTGCAGACGATACAGTAATAATGACGGATAACAACAATGATTTACAGAACGTAATGCAACGCCTTAATGAACGCTGTCATGAGTACGGACTAAACATAAATTTAAAGTTAACTAAATGCATGATCATGACTAAATCTGCTAATGCAAATATCCAATTGACTATTTAAGATACTGCAATTGACAGTGTTAATAACTATAAATACTTAGGAACATGGATAACATCAGATGTAGACCAAACTAAAGAAATTAGGACACGCATTGAAATAGCACGTGCATCATTTTTTAAACTTAAAAAGTTTCTTTGTTGTCGGGATATAAGGTTAGAACTACGCCTGAGAATGCTTCGATGTTACGTGTTCTCTGATTTCGTTCATGATAGGAAATGGGGCGGAAATAATATTAACTATCAAAAGACGAAAACTTGAGTACTTAGGACATGTGATGAGAGAGCAAAAATACGCATTATTACAACTTATTATGCAAGGCAAAATCCGAGGAAAGCGAAATGTGGGAAGACGAAGAATATCCTGGCTTAAAAACTTAAGGGAATGGTTTGAATGCAGTAGTGCAGAACTTTTTAGAGTGGCAGTCAACAGAGTCCGCATAGCCATGATGATTTCCAACCTTCGATAGAAGATGGAACTTAAAGAAGAAGAATGCTTTTTTTATACCACATTATAGGACTGTGTTAATAAATATATCATCTATTGTTCAACATTTCTGTAAAATGATGTGACAATAAAATACACTTACCGATATTTTCTTCAAAACCAACACAGTTTTGTAAATCATGATACTGAATCACCATGCCATCCTCACAGACGCCGATTTCACAGACATTCATAGGATTGTCAACAAGAGTTCCTATAAATAGATTTAAAATCCATATTATGATAACTGCTTATAATTTTCCTAAAGTTTTAAGTAATAATCAGTTAATAATAATGAAAAGCTTAACTGCCGTAGAAGCATCAGGTCGCATTTTTTTTCTACACAGATCGACCATTAAAATACGTTTTAATAAATAATTGCGTTTTAATAAATAATTTAAATTTACGATTAAAAATACAGGAGCAGATAAAGAAAAACAGTAACCTTATCCGAACACTTGTAACCTCATGTCACCCAATAGTACAAGTCACAAAGAGCTCCTCGATACTACCAAAATAACTTGACTTGTACTGTTAGAACAGAGTTCAACCTTCAAATGCTAGAAGTATAACTTGACTTGTACCTTTTATACAGAATGAAATATAAGGGCTCCCACTTATATTGTTAGGATCTGTATAAAATTTGGGAAAAATACACACAGTTTGACTTATACTCTTAGAGCACATATATAGTTTAAACCGTAAACCATTCACACAAAAAAATTTTTGGCAAAAATTGACATACTCATAGTACTTTATATATATATTTATTATTTATTTTTCGAAAGAGCTGTAAATTTTCTCTGTCTACTGACAGTGATCGTTTAAATGCCTTTAAAATATTTTTTGTTAGTTACAAACTTCATGCCACTTGTAAGCATTTCATTAGTACACAATTACAACATCATTTTACCCATTTAGTTCGAAAATTGGCAAATGTTGATGACTAGAAAAACGCGTAATATGTTCCAGAAACTTGAACTAATTATGTACGTGAACACAGTTAACGATTACAGCTTCATTTTCTGCTCCATATGAGTAACAAAGTAAATTGTACAAACAAGAATTAAGACATAAAAGCACACAGATCTCAACCAATTTATTTCAAGATTGCCTCAAAACAGACTTTAACAAACAAATCATCCTTATTTGTCGGATGGCATAGCATTATCTCCCTCATTAATTCTCATTCCTTATATCCGATTCAGTTCGCAAACTAGTTGAAATAACAGAGAAGCCAAATTGGTCAACTTGCTTGATAATTTGTTCCATTTAGTCTGCATTATTAGTTGAAACGATCGATATTGTGGAAGATAATTTGATGTTATTATCGATGCCACCCAGTAGCGCACGACATTTCCTATAACTAGAGTGACTGATGATGGCTTTTTATGGTGCACCAACCACAAGAATTATTGGCGCTGTGGCTAGAAGTGTTTCCTTTTGCAGTACAAAGAAGCTCCTACTTATGATTCCTATCATATTATTGTTTCTATATGTAATAATACATGAAATATTTATAGTGACTATCAAGAAAAAAAATTAAATTAATTAAACTGAAGGCGATATACAAAAGTCCAATAATTACACAGCGCAATAAAATGAAATATAAAATTTTACAACAAAAAATTGAATTTTCAATATTTTTGGGAAGCTGATTTTAAATATATCTTTCTTATTTTCGTATCAGTTCTAGTTTTTGAAGTTATACTTCTATACGCGCTCTACACGTTGGAAATTTGTATGGGAGTGAATCTGTGAAATCATTACATATGTAAGATAATGAGTAAGAGAGAGACAGAAGATATATTTTCTCTCTCTTCCTCTCTCGAATATAAAAATGTCCCTTTTGTATATATTTAATATTATATATATGATATATATAATAAAATATTTATTAATATTATTATTTATGTGATATGTTTTGTATTATTTATTAAATGTTCATTATTATATTAGTCTTTTGTATTTCAAAATAATAATCTCAATAAGTCACTGTATGACCCAGAACTGTCAATTTTGAAATACGTTTGTGTCATGTACTCGGCAGTATAGTAATCAGTATCCCCGCCTGTCACGCGGGAGACCGGGGTTCGATTCCCAGTCGGGGAGGACTTTTTTATTAATATTATTACATGGTAAAATAAACATATGCGTAAGTAGAAAAGTTATGTATATTATTGTCATTTTTAAATACTTATGAATATTGCATGTTTATTTGTATTATATTATTATATTGAATTATGTTGCACTGTATTGTAGTGTATTTTTTTTATGTATATTATTGTCATTTTTAAATACTTATGAATATTGCATTTTAATTTGTATTGTATTATTATATTGAATTATGTTGCAGTGTATTGTATTGTATTTTTATATTAATAACAAAATAAACAATGAATTTTACTGCAGAGTATGTGTAAAAAAATTTTTGCATTCAACTCCTTTCATACATATATGAAAATAAAAATATAAATTTTCATCAAAATATTGATTCAAACCTTCATTTACTATACTCCTATTACAGGTCAAATGTTATTTATTAATTATTGGTAAGTTGTTATTAATTCTGTTTCTCTTTCTTCTATGTCTTACCTATAGTATATGTATACAGATGTAATGATTGTGCAGATTGACTCCCAAATAAATTTGTAATGGCCAATGCGTGTATAGAAGTGTAACTTCTACCGGCAGTCCCACTGGACTACCACACCCGTTTTTTTAATCAATTGCATAGTTTTAATAAAGGTAAGAATAACGAAATATTTTCAATGGTCAAATCAAAAATTTTAAGGCACTTGAAAATTCCTATGTTTGCTAAAACAAAGTTTTGAATACCTCTACCGAACCTTCAGGAATCAATTCCACTACCGAGGCTGTATACTAAATGAGTATTAACTATAACTTCCTCGTTTTCGCTCTATTTTTAAGCTTATTCTAGACATTGATATCTTCGTTTTACCTTGTGTCCTTTTCACCTTTTTGTCTAATATTTTTGTTTCAGTTAAGTGGCCGCTTTGTATGTGAGAACTAATAAAACACACTTCTAAGATGCTTTTCTTTTTAAATGGATTTGTTTTAAACACGTCTCTCATATGTTAAAATGCAGCTTAACCTAGTCTGACTCTTCTCAGTAGTTCTCGTCTGGTTTTTCCGCGTTAATCTTATTTCGTTGATAAAATACAAATATCTTAACCTCGTCTTGGAACCTGTTGGCTGCCAGGAAAAGTAAATCACATTCTACAGAATCCACAAAGCGAACCAACGGTTTCCTCGAATGATAAAGGTAGTAATGGGTTTGGAATACCACCTTAAAGATATTCTGAAAAATAAAGTAAAACTTTTGGAGAACAAAGCCATGGAAAAATTCTTAATAATTGACGATAAAACACGCATCCACAAAGTATGTTTAAAAGAACTACAAAGCGAACTAGAAAATCGCAAAAATAACGGTGAGCATGATTTAACTATCAAATACATTATTGGCATTCCCAGAATCACGAAATTCCGTTTATATTTTTTCTACCGACACATTTAATGATAGACCATTTCTATATACTAATTAAGATTCACTTTTAGCTAGGTGTGACGAATTTGTATGCACATTGTAAATACTTAAACCGGACATTATTTGTGGATATACAGTATACAGTGTGTAAAAGCCAAATGAAATAAATTCATTATTTAGGTTACTGTACATATTTATAAAAAATCCCGAAACACGTCAAATTTAAATTATAACTTGACATTCTTTAACGTGAAAATGCAACCCCTACCTTCAACCCCCTTAGAATGACAGGTACAACTCCCAATTTTTAAAATAGGAAGTATAGGCTTGTGATATATCGTTCGAAAGGTCTTTTTATTTTCCATTTAAAAATGTTGTCGCTTTCAAGTTTATTAAGATTAATTAAGATAAAATAAATTAAAATCATGTGGTTACCGAAATTCACTACAATACAATCAAAAACTAAAATGTAATGCAAAACGTAATAAAATGTAGAACACAAAAAAGAACTATGAATGTTAATGAAGTAGATGTTCAAAATGTTCACCGCGAACGTCTTGGCAACATCCTAATCTCAAATAAAACTGTCTTCTAACATAATTTAACATAACAGGCGTGATCGACCTAATCGCAAGCGTTATTCGTTCCTTTAAGTCATTTAAATCAGAAGGTTTAGTTTTGTATACATGGTTCTTCACATATCCCCATAAAAAGAAATCTAATAATGTAAGATCAGGTGATCGCGCTGGCCATTCAATCGATCCTCGCCTCCCTATCCACCGATTGGGAAATATTGTATCGAGGTACTGCCGGACATTAAGTTGGTAATGTGGTGGTGCTCCATCCTGCTGAAACCATATCGTATTCGCTGGAACTTAAGGGTTTCCTGGATCAGGATATAAATTTGCCAACGTTGGAATGACATCATTTTGAAGTAGTGCCAAATAATTGTTGCCATTCAAGTTGCCCTCAATGAAAAAGGGACCAATGATATTGTTTCCTACAATCCCTGCCCAAACATTAACCGTTTGAGGGTATTGAGTGTGTTCTTCTCTCATCCAGTGAGGATTTTCCGTGGCCCAGTAGCGGCAATTTTGCCGATTAGCATGACCGTTAAGTGAAAAAGTACACTCATCAGAAAACATAAGGTCTTCTAATTGGATAATATAGTTTTCCAACATGTCCATCATTTGCTCACAAAAAAAAAGTTCTCCTATCAAAATCGTCTTCCATGAGCACCTGAGTATGTATCATCTTATAGGGATGCAATTTATTTTCTTTTAATATGTTTACTATCGATGTATGGCTAGCATTGAATGTAGTGGATGCCTGTCTACTCGATGTATGTGGATTTTCCTGAAACTCAAGCAACACATCTAATTTGAGTTCATCACTCAGTGCATTGGCAGCTGGTTTTTTTATCTGCCTTACATGACCAAACTCCAATTTTACTTATTGTTCCTTGGGATATAGGCGGTAAATTAGGAAATTTCTCATGAAATAGGTGAGTTACTTCCTGTTGTGTTCGGGTGTTATCTCCGTAACCAATCATTTGTAAAACTGTTATTTTATGCATTTCCGTTAATTTAACCAATTTTCAGAATTGAATTGAACGAACTTTTTACTTAAATTAAAATATTGACAACTTAAATAAAACAATTTACTAATGCGTGTTAAAATAACGTTGCCACGGAAATTCTTTAAAGTTTTTTAATGGTTACCATCTAAAAACCACATTGCTATAGTTTTTGTTTACGTTCTCATTATCAAGACCTAAACGGGAAATAAGTTTTGAGTATATTTTAGCGAATTTCGGTAACCACATGATTTTAATTTATTTTATCTTAATTAATCTTAATAAACTTGAAAGCGACAACATTTTTGAATGGAGAATGAAAAGACCTTTCAAACGATATATCACAAGCCTATACTTCCTATTTTAAAAATTGGGGGTTGTACCTGTCATTCTAAGGGGGTTGAAGGTAGGGGTTGCCTTTTCACGTTAAAGAATGTCAAGTTATAATTTAAATTTGACGTGTTTCGGGATTTTTTATAAATATGTACAGTAACCTAAATAATGAATTTATTCCATTTGGCTTTTACACACTGTATAGCAAAGACAGAGAAAATTGTGTGAGTGGCGGTATTTATCTAATATTATTACCACAACTTTCAAAATTAACATTAAACCATTAGATATTTCTAAAATAGATTAAACCAATTTTGTAATCAATTCTGCGAAAGAAACTAAATGTAAAGCACACAAAGAGGGCTAAACCTCCGAGGGGATGAACCGGGTTGACGCCCTAGCGCAGAGAAAAAAATATAAACACCTTACACATTTTATATATTACTAACAAAATAAATGAATACATCATGCTCAGGTCTGATACTATGAAACATTTTACAAAAATTAATGATTCAATTTAACATAGTCTGGCTAATTGGTTTTCGCCAAAGCCATAAATTTCACGGAAAAAAAATAGATTAAATTCACTTATCTGTTATTAAAAATCATTGTTGCCTAGTATTTGATATTTAGGTATTTTGGTATTTGGTATTTAGTATGTGGCTTACCTGGTACAAAACTTTCTTCCATTTTATATTTACGATTGTATAAGCCTAACCTATTATTCACTATTTTTATATTTATATGTCAAAACTTTAATTTAAGATTAAAGAGTTAGCACTCATTACCAGGAAACAATTTAGCACCTGACATTATCCCAATTTAAAAAATCCCACTCTGTTGATTGCATTACTGCGATACGCTGATGAAGGCATAGTGATGAGCATTGTTCCGATCCAATATAAAATTTTGTGCGTGATAGCGTTAATTAACCTTTGTAATAGTCACGACAAGCTCACAGCGCTGTCATGTCATGATTTTATTTACCAATAATTCAGTTTTACAACGCCAATTCCACAAATCATTCACACATGCCGTATGGTACGGGATCGGCGTTCTTCCTTGCCGAACATGGAATGTAAAACGAACCATATATCTTCGACAACTTAGTCCTTTATTTTACTAGATTACAATGTAACCATTATAAACGTTTATTGCACATATATCAAGGATACGTGTCGTTCAAAAAGATTGTCGCTTCATTGTACTAAAGAGGGAATTTTTTAAAAATGATCCACACGTGCAACTTTCTTAAAAAGTTTGAAGATATTATTATGTTACTTTTAAATTAAAAACTATAAGGAAAAATCACACTGGTTGGCTGTATACTAATGTATAATGGTATATACTATTTTTATTAAAATTTTTCACAAATTTATCCACACGGATACAAATGACCTTCAAAACGTTCATCATCAGTGAAACGTCTTGAGAGTAGTTGAAACTAGCTACATATCTGTGTAATAACGCTAAAAAATGTAAAACAGATAACAATTAATTTAAGATTAAATGATTTACCTATAAAACAGTCAACAGAAGTAAGTTTTTTAGGCCTAACTTTCAATAAAAAATTAAATTGGAATGTGCATATTAATAAATTACAACAAGCATGCCAAAACCGGTTAAACATACTTAAAATATTATCTAATAAATTTTGGGGTGCCGACTGTAAAACATTAATTAACCTTTACAAATCACTTATTAGAAGTAAATTAAATAGCATACAATCTACAGCTTTGAGATTAGCACTGGGTGCCTTCAAAACTAGTCCTATTAGTAGCTTACAAGTTTTAGCGAGAGAACCACCTCTATATATTAGACGCCAACAATTATCTTTAAACTATATAGGGAAAATATCAGCACAAAAACAATATCCAGTATTCTCCCAAATTTGCCATCCGAATATTGGTTCTACAAAACCAACTAAAAATAGTACTCCCCTTATAGAACGAATAAAATCTTCTAACTTTGATATGGATAAGCTAAATCGATCTCTACAAGTCAGTGTAAATTTTCCTCCATGGATAATCCAACCACTTACCATTGATTTAACCCTCACAAAATACCCCAAATCAACTACAAATCAGATTTTCATTAAACACTTGTACTCCGAAGTGATATCTCATTATCCTAATCATCTCCAAATTTTCAGTGATGTTTCTAAACCTCATGACGGACATGCTGCTGCATACTACTGTAAATACACTACTCACACTATATCAATACCTACAAACTGCTGCATCCTCACAGGCGAGACCACAGCCATTTTGGAAGCATTAATTTTCTTCAAAACGTGTAGTGAGAATAAATGTGTCATTATCACTGACTCATTAAATGCTCTATTGGGTGTAAAACAAATATACCCTACAAATCCAATATTTCGGGATATAAAAAATGAGATAAATGTAATTCAATCAACTCGAAAAGAAGTAGCATTTATCTGGGTACCGTCGCATGTAGGAATAGCTGGAAATGAGAAAGTGGATAACCTAGCAAACACAAGTCGAATAAACTCACAATACACAAACAAACCAATAAATTACCCATATTCCGATCTCAAAAACCTAATTAAAGACCACTGTATGAACATATGGCAAGACTACTGGAAAGATTCAGGAACCAAACTATATGGGATTTATCCCCTTGTGAAGACCATCTTGAATAATCTATCCAATAGAAGAGATCAAGTAATAATTAACCGACTAAAAATTGGACACACTGCACTGACCCATAGATTCTTAATCAACAAAGAACCTTCTCCAACCTGCAGAAACTGTTCTCTCCCATTGACGGTGAAGTATATTCTGATTGACTGCCAGTACCACGAAGAAACAAGAAGAAAATATGGAATATGACATCAAAACCACTTTAACCATAAACACTGACCATGTAATAAATTATTTAAAAGATTTACGTTTATATACATCTATTTAATGTAAATAAAATGAACTTTTGTGTACGTTACTCCACTAATAACCCTTCGTGGTTGATGTGGATTATATGTTTTTTCTAAATAAAAAAAAAAAAAAAGATTTAATGTTAACCCGAGATTACTCGCGCCTAAAAAGTTCCGTCAATACTCGGGGTTAGTCGTTTTGGCCGACTTCAAAAACTGACTTTAACCGACTTCAAAATAAACAGTAACTATTTACCACGTTAGACCTTGTTGGCTCGGTGTGCTACTACGCTACCTTTGAGTTTTATTATTTAACCAATATCCTGCTATCGTCGAAGACGTCAAAATTCAAGAGTAATTATCCAAGAATAATTATCCAACCTAGAAGTTAAATCATCAAGTGTGCAAGACCCGGCGTGTCGACTACAAAACGCTTCCTGCAGTAGAACACGACTTTCTGAGATAGAAAAGACATTGGTCTTAGAACTATTTCAAATTGTGTCGAACTGACCACAGCGTCATTTGGACCTGTCACGGTAAAGAGCGAATGAAAGCGCCGACGCGGACTTGTAACTGCTTTTCCGTTCAGGTTGAGTTGCAATAACACTTCGACTCTAGAACCCTATGCAAATAGTAACTATAAGAAGTACTGTTAGCGAAAGGTAGCAATACGAAGCGACTGGCAACAGGAAGAGTCGACATTGCCGGCATTCTTGTACCTCTCTTGAGGAGAGGGAACGCGGCTACACGAAGTGAGAAGGCCGACATCTCTGTGGAATCTGAGGTATACACTACGCATCAGAATTCTAACACAAATTAATTCATTGTAAGAAATATTGTCTGTAAGAAAGTTCGAACTGTTAGAGAATTCTGATTGCCGGTGGCCCCTCACCTACCACAAAGGCTCGGCGGAACTTCTTGCCCGTAGAGGCCTTCTTCTTCTTCATGTGCCTTGTCCGTTCCGAACATTGGCAATCAACATGGCTATTCTGACTTTGTTTGCGGCAGATCTGAATAGTTCAGCAGATGACAATCCGAACCATTGCCGCAAGTTTTGGAGCCACGAGTGTCTTCTCCTCCCTGGACCCCTTCTGCTGTCTATTTTCCCTTGGACGATCAGTTGTAGTACTCTATATTTATTGTGTCTCATAACGTGACCCAAGTATTCCAACTTTTTTTTCTTTATACTTATTCCTACCTCTCTCTCTTTACCTATCCGGCGTAGTACCTCTTCGTTGGTCACGTGCTCAGTCCAGGATATACGTAATATACGTCGGTAAGCCCACATTTCGAAGGCCTCTACTTTTTTCATCAATGTTGCGGTCATTGTCCACGCCTCCATTCCATATAACAAAACCGGGAATACATAACATTTCAGAAGTCGAATTTTGAGAGGTAGGGTGAGGCTTTTAGAGGTGAAAATTTGCTTCATGCTAGTGAACGATGCTCTTGCCTTTTCTACTCTTATACGTATTTCCTTCGCTTGATCCCAATTTGAGTTAACTGTTGTTCCCAAGTAGATGTACGAATCCACGTGTTCAATTCTTTCATCGTCTAATATCAGTTGCTGTGGTGGTTGTTGGGTTTTGCTTACTAACATCCATTTGGTTTTTGTGATATTTAGTCTAAGTCCGTATTGTCCGTAGAGGCCGGTATCTCAATTTAACTCCTTATAACGAAGATGGACTCTCGAAACCTGAGATCCTCTTCAAGAGCGGCGGCCGTAGATTGTCCAGAAACCCCTGAAAAGCAGGAGGACGCTTCGACCGTACGACATGCTGATGATACCAATATTGTTGGGAGAACGGAAAACGCAGCACGAGAGGCGTATGTAGCACTAAAGGAAGCGGCCGCAAAAATGGGTTTAATAATAAACACCAATAAAACGAAATGCATGAAAATAGGTACGCAACCACAAATACTACGGCCACTTGTTATAGAAAACGACGTCATCGAAGCAGTTCACGAATTTGTATACCTGGGAATGCTCGTCAATACTGAAAATGACACTACCGCAGAGATAAACCGCAGAATTTGCACGGCTAATAGATGCTATTTTTGGCTTAATTTGCTTTTTAAATCTACAGTTATATCAAGAAATACAAAAGTAAAACTCTACAAAACAATAATACGCCCAGTCCTAGCATATGGTTCAGAAACCTGGACTTTAACAAAAAGCAATGAAAACATGTTAGGATGTTTCGAAAGAAAAATACTAAGGCAAATTTATGGAGCGGTAAATGAAAATGGTGTCTGGAGAAGACGATACCACTTCGAACTCTATAGAATATACCAGGAACCAGATATCGTAAAACACATTAAGATAGGACGTCTGAGGTGGGTAGGCCATGTAATGCGGATGGAGCAAACCGACCCAGCTAGAAAAACGCTCCTTGATAGACCTATTGGTCAAAGAAGAAGAGGAAGACCCAGAACAAGATTCCTAGATAACATAGATCAAGATAAGAGAAATATGGAAATACGTGCTTGGTGGAGGAAGACCCACACAGGGTTGTAAAGCCAAAATGAATAAATGAATTTAAAAAAAATGCCCTTATTCTAACAGCTTAAAAATATTATGTAAACTAAATGTTTGTTTTCTTCATTTCCTACGCATATCGGCATATTTATGTCAACTCTACGTTCCCTTAAAGCGTAACAAGATGTACTTGTTTTTCTGTTTTTCTTTGAGGTTCAGTATTCACACCTTCCTGCGATACTATATTCTCTAGGGAATGCTGGTTCACTAATTTTTAGTACACTACTAATATTGCTCTTAGTTGTGGAGGAATATCCACTACTTATATTGCTTAGTTCGCAGAAAGTCCCGTCGTTTTAAATTTGCGTTTGTATTGAACTCAAATATGATTTGCCTATCTATTCCCGCAATATTCAATAACGGGAAAAAAATTTTAGCAGCCATCTCACGGTTTTAAGTGAAACGAAATAACTACTTTTTGTTTCATCTACTTTATCAACGCCACCCTTTATTTTATGATAGTACAATATTATTTTCGGTTTTTTGGGGGCATCGTTTTGAACTTGTCCATTATGGTGTAGCGACGAAACAAATAATATCATTTTTAAGAATTCTGAAATCAGATTTGGAATCAGATTCATTCCTGCAGTATCTTCATTATTGCTTTCGTATTTGTTTGATAACTTTTTATGCTTTATTTGCCCTTATGTTACCTGCTTCTAAATTGATTTCTTGGCATCTCTCTGCCCAATACTTATTTTTTGCTCTTTTATCTCTTTGTACACACTTCTCTTTTTGTCATTATAGATTATTCTATCCTGCATGTTTTGTATACTTTGCAATTTCCCATAAGCAGTTTTTTTTTTCGTTTACAAATTTTTTTTATTCATTCTGTCTTCACTCCACCAAGCTGTGCCATTTCTGTATCTCATACAGACTACTTTTATAAAGACCTTCCCTTGTCGCTGCGTCTATATCCAAGTCTTTAGATTTTCATACATTCCATTCGGTGATTCTTTTATTCTATTTAATTTCGTATTCCCATTTCGTCAGCTGATTTACTTGGTCCTATAAAGTGTTTGTAGGGGTCATATTAAAAAACTAATTTTAAAATTTATTGACTAAAAAAGTATTTATAGGGTTATATATGATATCAACTGTCCCAAAAAAGTTAAATTAATAAAAAATCATGCATTTTTGTTTATTTCTATCCAATATTCTTTTACTAATTCATCATGAGTAAACACGATCTACGAGGTATATGGAAGAACCAACTCTTTTCGCTCTGATAAATCAATTTTATTTGTATTGTTATAATAAATAAAATGTATCAAGATGATCCGTCGAAATAAATTATTGAAAGAACGCCTCTCTTTCGTTCACTCCGCCTTGTTATGATATGTGCAATTTGTTTTCGATTTGTATTTCTTTAATATAGGGGAGAGTGGATCAAATATTTCTAAAAAGAACAGGCAAATAATGCCATAAAGTAAAATATAGTAAATATTTTAATACCAAAAAGTTAGTAAACAAAATATTTTTTTAGATTATTATCTCTTCTCGATTTTAGAAAGTTCATATTGAAAAATGTGTCTTAATGAGGACATAATTTACAATGAGGCCAGATCAAGTAGCGCAAATTAATGCTCTGCATAATCATAGCCGTTCTATTCAGTCAATCGAAGAAATGTTTGGCGTTCCGTAAAGTTCAACATCTGATGGCCTACAAAGATATCGAGAAGCAAGACCTGGATAGAAAAGACCAAGTGCAACAAACGCCGTGGAAGTTTGGTTATTTAGACTTATTTAGAGTGCTTCGATAACTCTTGAGAGCTTCGAGAGCTTAGACAGTTACTACAACAGCTATGACTAGAACATGGGTAGAAGATCACGGTACCATAGTTTAACCCAACACCATACGCAGAAAATTAAGCAAACAGTTTGTCATCTTACGTATATGCGCCCAGCCGCTTTTCTGGACGCCGCTTATTAGAAACAACGTTTGAAATTATCTCGTGCTCATGCATATTGGGACATGGAAAAGTGGAGAAATGTTCTGTTTAGGAAAGAGTCTTGTTTTATAAATAATTCACCTGATAGTTGCAAAATAGTATGGGGAAGACCTGAAAACCTTATGCCGAATATTACTTTTCTCCTAGAAGTACAGTTTGGTGGTGAACATATAATGGTATGGCGAGTCATTTCTTTAAAAGCACACACTGATCTCGTTATTTTAGGAGCATATAACCTTAATGATCATAGGTACATTAGGGAATGTCTAAAAGAGTATGTAGTAACTTATATGCATTTTGCAAGTGAAAATAGCCAGGATGACAAGGCAATATTTTACAGATGTTGGTATTCGTTTACTAACCTGCCTCCTAGAAGTCCAGACCTTAATCACATAAGGCATAACAATATGGAAGATTACTAACGCAAAATTATTTCGAGTTTAAAACTGTGGGAGCGTTAGAACATAAGGTTCAGTCTATGTCAGAAGGGATGAGAGCTGTTATTCGAGCTCAAGGTGAAAATGCTGGATTTAAATATTTATATATTTTAGAATTACTTTATGATTTCAATTTAAAAAATACCTTACTCTGGAATAAAAAAAATTGTAAATTTTTGTTTGTTGTCAAATCAATCAATTTTTTGTTGAACGTATAATAAAAAACAATTGGAATTTAAGCTTCTCTTTAACTTTTTAATTTTACTACAAATAAACTTAGCAACTGGTTAATTTTACAGCACAATGTAGTATTATATCTAGACTTCGGCAAATATGCATATTGCATATTTTGCATATTGTGCATATTTTATGCAAATATTTCATATTTTGGCATATTTTTATAAAAGTTTGCATAAAGTGCATAAAAGTTCAGATTTTTATACTGTATTTGAAAATTTTTAAACATACCAATTTATTTCAATTCTTGTATACAATTTTGTGGTCATTTTAATCAAGAAATTTAAGTAGCCCTCAGCATTCTTAGAAAGTCTCGGTCACTGAGGCATTCAGTTATTGGATAATCGCTAAGGGTTCGCTCATTTGCATTTTATGATCTAATCCCCAAATCTATCTACAATTTATTGTATCTTAACAGCAGGTAAACGGCTAATAGTTTTGTTTCTAATTTAGGGATTTTCCAAAATCTCCCAGTTTATTGAATTAGGTACCTAAACATTTCTAATTTGATGCTCAGATTTGTAAATCATTTTTGTTTTGATATTCAAAGCGTAAACACTCGTTGTGCGTAACAAAAAGGAAGATTTTGATTTTATAATGCCTAAAACAACCAGTGCTTCAACTTGGATTAAACCTTATAAAGAGCTGTCTATGGATATGGGAAAAATCTACTGTTCAGTCTGTGGCAAAATTGTAAGTATCTAATATTTTCTATTAAATATCTAATATTTCATACATACAGGGTGTTTCCAAATGACACTTACAATGTTTGACTGTAGATACTTCTCGAAAAATTGAACAAAACGATATAGTTAATGAGGGGTCAAACTTATTTACTTTTCGAGATACAGGGTGTTAAAATTAAAAAAAATTAAATTCTTTTAGTTAATAACAACAATAACTTTAAAACCAATAAACGTATTTACTTGAAATTTAGTACTCGTAGGTTGTTTTTAAATGAAAAATAGCTTCCTTTAGTGAGAAAAAATTGTCCATGATACAATAAAATGGTGTGTATTTAGAAAAATTTTTCACCTTTACTTTTTTTTATGAAGTCAGCTATTCTAAAACACAATTATTTTTATTGTAATTGAATTAACAAAAAAAAAACTTTTGTTGAATTTTTAAATAAGTTATATGATGTACTAATGGTTAGTAACAAAAACTAATTTGTGGATTAATACTGCATTTAAAACACTTAGCGAGTGTTTTTTTTTCCAAACCAGTTATTTGATTAACCAAAAACACCTTGTATATTTTTATATTTTAAAGGTTGGGTTAAAATAAAGGTTTTTATTTTTATTTATAGATAGCATGTGAGAAGAAATTTCAGATAGACCAACATGTGAGAACTGCTTCACACATTGCAAAAAAAGGAAAAATAGGAGGAAAACATCAAACTTCAATGGCTAAATGTTTCCAATCTATGTACTTCAAAAAAATTAGATGAGCAAGAAACTTTTAATGAAGACTTGTGTCGCGCATTAGTGTCTGCAAACATACCGCTTTCAAAATTAGCAAATGTAAATTTTAGTTCGTTTCTAAAAAAATATCGCAAACTTAATGTTCCAAGTGATCGGTCTCTAAGAAGAAATAATGTGAACGGGCTATACTCGTTGGTGTTAATTAATATTAAGGAAGAAATTGCAGATAATTATTTTTACATATCTGTAGACGAAACCACTGATTCCTCAGGAAAGTATATTGCTCATTTATTGATTGGTGTTCTTAAAGAAGATACCTTACCAAAATCTCATCTTATTTCATGCCAGCAACTTGAGAAAACAAATGCTTTAACAATTTCGCGTTTTATACAAGAAACATTAGCAACTTTTTTTCTTCCGACAACTATTCCTTCTAATAAATTACTGCTTATTTTATCGGATGCTGCTCCTTATATGGTGAAAGCAGGACAAAATTTAAAAATATTTTTCCCAGATTTAATACATGTTACTTGTGTAGCGCATGGATTAAACAGAGTTGCAGAGGAAATACGAAAAAAGTTTCCTCTTGTAAATACCATGATATCCAGTGTCAAAAAAGTATTTCTTAAATCTCCTATAAGAATTCAACTTTATAAAGAAATGCTACCTAACATTCCTCTTCCACCACAACCTATTTTAACGCGATGGGGAACATGGTTAGAAGCAGCTAATTTTTATGCAGATCATTTTGTTAAAATAAAGAACATAATTGATACGTAAACAGATGAAAGTTCCCAATCTCTTTTGGATTCTAAACAAACTTTTCAGAGTAACTTGCTTCAACAAGAACTTTTATTTATAAAATCAAATTTTAGTTTTGTTCAAAAAACAATTACTCAGTTAGAATCACCAAAACTGTCATTGTTCGAAAGTACAGCATTAATAAAAGAATTTGCGTCATGTTGTCGGAACGTTAGAGGTAATATTGGAAAAGATATTTTAAAAAAATTTGAAGCTACTATGGAAAAAAATAAAGGTTACCATATTCTTTCTGAAGCAGTCAGTGTTCTAGCTGGAAATATTTCGGAAACAATTAATTTAGAACCAAATGTTTTGGTTAGTTTGAAAAATGCTCCCGTTACATCAGTTGATGTTGAACGAAGTTTTTCCATATATAAATATATGTACTCAGACAGAAGCCACAAGTTTTTGTTAGAAAATTTTGAACACCACTTGGTCATTTATTGTTACCATAATTCTAAATAAGTTTATTCATACTTAAAAATGATGTAGTTACTTAAAATAAATGTAAATCTTAATGAATAGTAGGAAATATTTAGTTATGTACACTTTTTTTTTAAATAAAATTGTTACTATTTTACGATTTTTTTATTTATTTGTATGCATATTTTGTAAAATATTTGCATATTTTCGGGTAAACACGTGCATATTTATGCGCATATTTTCTATATTTTTATTTGCATATTTGCCGAAGTCTAATTATATCCAATGCTTTACTGGTTTTGAGTATTCTAGTTAATTTAAAAGAATATCTACATCACCGAAAAACTATTAAATGGCAATTGAAGCGACAAATCAAATAGAAAATTTAATGTAAAAGTAAAGAGATGTAAAATTGCCAAAATTTCCGCGTTAAGATATTTTTTTGAAATGAGTGTTCTTCGCATAAATCCAATTCATCAAAATTCGTATACCTCTCTGCCCCACAGGTACCTACTTTATGCTCGAATACAAACACAAATAGACTATGTTATAATAAATTATTGAAGACTCCCTGATTCTATCAGATGTAATTAATGATTCCTATACTTAAATCGTGATGGTATTGCACCGCAAACATTTATTATCCCAGACAAAAATACAAATTTATTGGAGTTCCTGTTTATAAATCCTAAAAAAACGTTAAAAATATCAATACTAAGTAACAATTTATAAATAAAACAACGAATTAACCGAACGTAAATTCTTAATTAAATGTTGTCCTTTTCTGCTCAGAATATATTCCATGATAGCTAAAAGTAAGTCAGAAATTTTAAAACTAGAGACCTAACAACTAAGACATACCACAAAAATTTTATACCTTTATATTTCCAATGATTGTGGATTTATTTGCAATCTAATACTTAACATGTAAATAAGTACTTATAATGATTATAAAAAAATAGTTTTTGTGTGAGGGCTTGTGTCTATTCTTTTAATAGATTATAAAATTATTATAATGTAATAGAAAAGCAGACAGCAGAATCATTCTCAATCTTTAGGGTAATTTCAAAATGGGGTAAAATTCTGCACTGAATACTCCAAAGGTGCGATTCCGATAATGACTGTAGACGGCAGACAGCTATAATCAGATTGAACAATAGAGGACTCAGGGAATCTCCCTGTCTTATAAAATTGCCAGCTTCAATAGGTTCAATCCGTTGTGGACGACGACTCAAAAATGGAATAAACCGGAACAGCATCATTCCAAAAATCAGAAGTATCTGCCTATCAAATAAAAACAGTGCTCGAACTATTCTCATCTGATATAATTATAGAAAAAAACACAAAATAAATGAATATCTTGAACCCACTATTTCAAATGGACTTACCCGTTCACCATTAAAAATAAAGAAAGTTGTCAAAACAATCATGACTGAAATGAATATTCAAAAAGCACGTTATTGATTGACGTTATTAAAACAAAATTTTACAATAATTTTTACCGAAATGCTACAGATTGACAACATATATTTAAATGCAGTTTTTTATATAGATAATAATACCTTAATACCTGGAAAGTTGTTCAAATAGTTACGAAGAATGTTTGTATATCAATAAGTCCATATTAAACTTGAATTGGATTGGTTAATCAGATAAACAGTGACTTGGAAAGAAAAAGGTATTGTTCTACTGCTATATTATTCTCTGTTCACAAATTGTTAAGAGCACGAAATATGCCTGAAACTCATAAAACGGTCGTAAATCATAGGCGTTCCTAAGGTGTTTATTCATTAAATAATAATATAATGTTTTAATACTGTTATATATAATATTGATAATATTTTAATACTAATATATTTAGCAAAAAAACAATTAAAACTTTCACGACTAATGTTGGTTATTATATTATATTAATAAAAATAAGAATTTAACCTTTAACAATTTTGTAAATAAGGATACCTTATCTCTTTGGATATTTCAATACTAATCTTCGCGTTTAATCACTTTACTAGAAAACATGGAATTCATATCCGAAGGTTCTATTCGTTGCAAGATAATTAGGATGGAATTCCCCAGATTTTTAATAATATAATGGGTATGCTTTGGCCACGTGCCTCGTTTGTTCAGTTTATATTCGAAACTTAACTTAAAAGGGTGAAGTTATTACGATCGAAAACATTTTTTTTTTGTTTAGTACGTTTTTGATCGCATGTAATTTACGGCTCGTCGGTGTTTCCGCGTCTACGGTAGTAATTAGCGTCTCGAATATTTCTTTTGCAAATTATGTGATGTGCGTGAGTGATTTTTTATTCCATATACCTACGAACATATACGTACCTTTCGCTCGTGCTCGTTTTGTTGGATTGTTTGTGATGGCTTTATCATCAAGTTTTACACCGGTACTGTTGCGTACAGTCAGTAAGTCTGTATATTCACCAAGAGAGAAGACTATTGTCCTGAATGTTCACGATGCTCTGGTTTCTCAGAATCCCACAAACACTGTTCGCAACATAGTCGAAAGTTGTGCCAACATGACTGGCGTAGGAGAGTCAACTTTATATAGGTTCCTATCAGAAAGAAAAAAACACGGTATAGCTAACCCAAACACAAACGAAAACTTAAAGAGAGGGAAAAAGCCTATTGAAATTGATGAATTTGCCAAAAATGGTATTCGAAGGAAAAGTCATGGATTTTTTTTTCAAAAAAGAAATACCAAACCTAAACAAAATTTTACAAGAAGTTAGAGACGACCCGGATTTGCCTCATATCGGACGAACTAAATTGTGGCAAGTTTTAAAAGAATTTAATTTCCGGTGGGAGAAATCAGACTGAAAATCACTTTTGATTGACCGGGAGGAGAAGATGATTATCAGAGAAGAAATTATCTAAGATTCATACGAAAATTCCGGGCTGAAGAAAGGCCCATCTTCTACCAGTACCTATGAAACGTGGGTAAACTCAGGTCATACTCTAAAAAAATTTGGTCAGATAAAAATATATTAAGCTCCAGGTAAGCCTTTATGGAAGGTTGGTCTACTGGTATCTCCCCACCTTCTGGTAAAGGCAGTAGATTAATAATTTCTCACATTGGCAGTGAAAAAGGATTTGTTAAGCATGGTTTGTTGGAATTTCATTCCAAAAGCACAAAAGACTATCACGAGGAGATGACAGCTGATGTTTTCGAAGAGTATTTTGAGCAAATGATTGAACACATACCACCAAATTCAATTATAGTATTAGATAATGCACCTTATCATTCACGACTAGTAGAAAGACTACTAACGAATGCGTGGAAGAAACAGGATATTCTTGACTGGCTGCGAAATAAGTATCTGCCTTACGAAGATGGAATGGTAAAAGCAGAACTTTTAAAAATTGCCCGGCAACACAAATCTAAGTTCAAGAAATACGTAGTTGACAAAATGGCGGAAAGGCGAAACATCACAGTCTTTAGACTTCCACCCTACCACTGCGAAATAAATCCAATTGAACTCATTTGGGCACAAATGAAAAGTTATGTGGCTAGAAAAAATACGTCATATAAAATACAAGCTGTACGTGAATTGTTATACGAGTCTTTATAACATATTACAAAACAAAACTGGAAAGATGCAGCAAGACATGTAATAGAAGAAGAACAAAAAATGTGGGATCTTGATAACATAATTGATGCGACCGTAGAGATTATTAACCCTCAAGACGACTCGGATTCCGAAGTTGATCCTATTTATTTTGAATTTGAATAGTTTTCTAATCGTAATTATATCAGGTAAGTAATAGTAGTTGTAATAGTAAGGTATTAAAGGGGAAAGGCGCAAAATGTCGCCGGTCAAAATCTTCAATGTGTTTTAAATGTATCCATTTTTTTTTCAAATCCTGAGAAAACTAAAAAGCATTTTTGAAAAATTTAAAGGCAGAATGAAATATTTTTTAGAATAAATAAAAAGTTTCTTTTGCATTCAATATTTTCAATTAAAAATTATACTATATTTTCTCTTTTATTTTCACCCCTGTTACATAACATATTAAAATAAACATTGTAGATTAAATAGACATTGTTTCTTTTGCATGCAATATTTTCAATTAAAAATTATACTATATTTTCTCTTTTATTTTCACCCCTGTTACATAACATATTAAAATAAACATTGTAGAAGTTTTCAGGGACTTTCTGCCCTGAGTAATAATGTAATCTTTCATTCTGCGTTTAAATTTTTCAAAAATATTTATTAGTTTTCTCCGGATTCGAAAATAATGGATACATTTAAAACACATTGGAAATTTTGCCAGGCGACATTTGGCGCCTTTTTCCTTAATTAAATAAATGTATCTTTTACAAATGGCAAGAAACTTTTTATTTTTGAATAAAATAAATAAGTTTTATTAAAAAATACAATTTACATAAGTACAATTTAAAAAATATATTTATTTAGTTCAAATAAATGTTTCAATCATATACTCTACGACACTGGTCGTTCATCTCTAACCATTCATGTACCCCCGTAATAGGATTATAAGGTATTGTATTTCTTCAGATATAAGGTGGGTTAGTCGAAAACGTCTTAAACCGTCAGTTTTAGGTTGGTTTTTACTATTATATCGTATTACCTATCCTCTCTGTATTTCAGTTTTCTAATTAGGGTTAAACTTGTAGTGAGCTATCAACAAATTGTGAACCGTGTATAGATCTATCACAAGGTTTTAATATAGCTTGGCACACCGGACTATTTTACAGATTAAAGAAAAACGTACCTACCATATCCTCATAATTATTTACTTAGATCTTATCACCCTAAGAGGTAATTTCTCATCAAATAAATAACGATTTCTCAAACATTCGTCCTATTAAATCTGGTGTTCAGCAAAGCAGTGTATTGGAACCTTTACTGTATGCTGCAGAAATAATCACTTCTGAAAAAGCAACTGTGACAACCTATGCAGATGACACTGCGATAATGGCCTCGCAGGAAAATCCAAATCGTGCTTCCAGAAATTTATAAAATATTCTGAATAAAATTTAAGTATGGCTAAAAGAAATGACGCATCAAGGTAAATAAAACTAAATCCAATAATTAAGTGGCATTTACTTTGCAAAAACCTGCCTTCCCGTCATAATTAATCAAAATCTTAATTCCTCAGGCTAATGACGCTAAGTACCTGGAAATAGACCTTAATCGATGACTTATATAAAAATAACATGTCTTCAAAGAAAACAACTAGGGATAAGGTTTATATAAAAGTATTGGCTCATTAGACGAAAATCACGATTGTCTGTGTATAATAAAATACTACTATATAAAGCTCTTTTGCGACCAATATGGAGCTATTGCATCCAAATCAGTTCAGTTAGGTCGTAAGTATCACCATATTAGTTGCAGAAAATTCGGATCATTTTCACAAAATACTAAATTTTTACACATTTTTGTGTTTGTTTAGTTACTGGTTCATGACAATTAAATATTCTTTGAAATTTACTATCTTTTATATAAAGTACGAAATAAGAAGACATAATAACTTAACCTGTTAACGCAAACCTTCATATTGCAAAAAATAAAGTAATTTCGTGCACAATAATAATGATGGTCTATTACGTTGGAGAAGGTGAATCTTTGCACTATTATAAACAAATTCAGGACAGATTCTTCAACACTCATATTTCACATCCTTCCTGTTGATAAAAAATCATTTCAAAAAAATGTTGACGTGCATGCAACAACTATCAATTTTTAAACTCAGTTGCCACGATTTCAGTATACAGGATGGGTCATCTGTAGAGTTTATTTTTGCAGATTTTGTTAATTTTGCACTAATATTTAATTTACTAAAATGTTCCTATATATGTTAAAATTTTTATCATCAGCAACTGAGCTATGTATTTTAAACTATGTATATAAGATTGTTTAAATCTATTTATTTAAGGCTGTTGTTAGCTCAGGCTCATGTGTCTCAAATAAATTTATTTTGTCCATTTTAATTTACCTTCTAAATAATATTCGGTCAAGGAATTTGTCCTGTCATAACATTTAGCACTTAAGGATTTTTTTGTATTATTTCGCTTTCTATTCTAACTTGATTTATCATAGAAGTTGCGTACCACATTTATCGTCTTGTTATTTTTCTGTTTTTTTGTTATTTTATATAAATAGGAATTTTCGTGACTGTTTGTAGCATATTTTTGCTTTTATCTTCTTGAAATAATAAAGTCTTAAAAAAATATCCATTCGAAAGACAAACAAAGACCTGACTATATAGCTCAAAATTGATACAATGTCAAATTTTCTAATCGGGATTTAAATAATAAAAAAAAGAACTAACAAAAATAATTTGGTTTTATCCGAAACCAAACTCAACAACTCACAAGACAGAACAAAGAACTGCATCTATAAAATACCCTGTAAATGCAACAATTTCTACGTGGGAGAAACCGCAACACCACTGAATGTTAGAATAAATGAGCATGAAACGTATATCACAATAAAGACTTCAAATCAACAAATTACAAATATGCAAACCTGCCTGGAAAAATAAAGATAAAGTACAAAAAAAGATGGATCATTATCATTAACCTGTACGCTCCCACTGCTGGACGTAGATCTCTTCCTCAGCTCGCTCCTGCCTTTACCTCTTTTTTGTGCGGTTTGCATTCAGTTACTGCTAACACGCTTCAGGTAGTCAGTCCATCCAGTTGGTCAGCATTTTCTGCTTTGTAGTGCTTCTGGTCTTGGCCTCCACTCAACAATACGTTTTGTCCATCGTTTGTCTGATAATATGGTGACGTCTTCTGCCTAATTCCATTTTAGCGATTTGATTTTTTCAGTAGCGTTGTCATATGAGCAATGTCATATAAGAATTTCAAATTATTGAGCTTCTCTTTATTTATGTTAATGCTATACCCGTTTAGATCTGCGTTCTTACAAATACGTTCTAAAAGCGTAGTGAATATCTTTGAAGAGATGGGGTCTCCTTGCTGTATACAGAATTTAGTTATTTCTTCTTCAGATAGTCTTACGCTAGTCTTGACATTTGGGTAGATATATTTGATAATGTACACGGACCATATTGTTGCTACCATTGGCGCTCCATTGTCAGAATGTGCTAGAATGGCAGAAGATAGAAAAACGTGGAGGAACATTGGGAAATTTAGCTAAAAAGCTAAAAGCTTCATGATATCACGATACCTGCATCAGGTTAACGACTAAGAAGAAGATTTGATAATGTGTATTTGGAAGTAACGGGTAGTACACTGTTACAGTTCCCAGTACAGTGCTTGGTAACAGACTACTTCAGTGCTTGGTAACCCTGCTCCTACGCCAGCTACCATATCTCTTCTAAGTTTTCACATAAGAAAAAATAGGTCTCAATTCTTTACTTCATCTAATTGGCATATATTCTTCCCTTCTCACACCTCAACCGGAAGGTCGTTATATATTCCTGAAGGAGGGCAGCAGCGACAGGCAGTACCAAGATAACGCACATAGCAAATGATCTTGGACCGGCTTATCATTCGATTTTCACAAGAGGAGCTGCATCAGCAGAATGGTTGTGATACTGCGATGTAACAGGACAGAAGAATCCATTGCATTTTCATCAAGGAGTGCGAAATTGGCCATCAAATGTTAGTGATCATGCATTGTGTAGAAATTTAGCTGCTGGTCTATCAAATTAAAACTTAAAAAATTAATTATTGTTAGTACATGAAACTTACAAAGGCTAAATACAATCACAGTTAAGCTGTCAATTATTAAAAGAGAGCTGGCAAGGTATAATATTAAAATCTCTGGACTAAATAAAACGCATTGTTTAAAAGAGGACCATTTTAGAACACATAATGACAGTAACACATGTGGCAGTGATATTCAGAACTATACAGCTATTCTGGTATCACTTAGATTACAAAAGTCTGTCTTCGAATTTAAAGCTATGAGCGATAGAATAGTTTTTTAATAAACTGGAAGACAAACCACATAAACTCAACCTCATACAAGTTTATACGCCAACCAATACAGCAGACAACATAACAGGCAAGGAATTCTACAAAAAATTGAAAACAACAATTATCATCATTCCAAAAGAAGAGCTAACCTTAATATATATGGTGACTTTAATGCAAAAGTTGGCAACGCTACACAGAATGATGACCTAAAAAAAGTACTACAAAGGTTTGGCATAGAAACGAAAGAGGAGACCGCTTAATCGAGTTTGCTATCACAAAAGTGACTATTTTATCATGAATACTCAATTTAAACACCATGTACATCAACTTTATATTTGGAAAAGTCCTAGAGATATGTTGAAAAATTAAATTTACTATCCTCATTAATATTCGCTGAAGATCATCAATACAAACAATCAGATCATATCCAGGGACGATATGTGGATGAGATCATACTCTTCTCGTAGCTAAAGTAAAGCTTAAACTTAAAGCGCTCAAAAAACGAAGAAAGACGAAGAGGATAGAACTAAGAAATAATGACAACCTTCTCCAAGAAGTGCAAAAAAGTATGCCCTCAATTGGTAAGGGTACATCACAAGAAATATGGGAGACTATTAAACATTGTGTAACAATACCAATTATTCACTCAAAGGTAAATAATCCAGTAAAACAAAAACACTCTTTGAGAAACTCTTTTTGATGGAACCCTTAAAATAATTGAGAATAGAAGAAATCTCTGCCAAAGTTGTGTACATAGTGAAATTTAAGAGATCTCAACAAAGTAATAAAACGAAGATGCATGGCTGATAAACAAAAATACTATCACAATATATGCTTGTGTCGTTGAAGACCACACAGGAAACCTGAGAACTAACAGAGAAAATATAGCAGAGACATAGAGATAATATTGTTGGGATCTATGTAAAGATGATCATGGCCAGGAACTTGTTAAACAAACTCCTAAAGAAATCAAAGAAGAAACTAACATACTCAAGAATGAAATAAGACTGGCGATGAGTTAACTCAAGTATAAAAAAGTACCAGGTCCAGATATGATAACAGCAGAAATGCTTAACACAGAAAAGGATAATTCACAAACATACAGAATAATTAGAATTGAACATTATACTGAGGGTAAAAATACCACACAGCAAGAACATAAGAAGAGCATTCAATATATAAGACAAAAATGGATGGGTGACAAAACGGAAACAGGAGTGGAACGAACACATTAGTAGAATGACAGAGGTTAGAATAGTACGAATAGCACGAGATAAGTCACCAAATAGACGAATAAGTATTTGCAGAAATTTAGGAGGCTAATATTGAAGAAGAAACAGGCTTAAAAGCCTACATACAAGAAGGCAAAAGAAGAAGAAGAATTTTCAAATAAAAGCCTGGCTATCTGCCTACAAAATCCAGGTCAAAGTAAGTATCCCGTCAAGTTTAGAATAACATAACCTTAAACAAATTCCATTATAAAAAAAAATACCTCACTATTTTTAAAATATTGTTTTGAAAATTATTTCTGGTGTGGGAATCGAAACGACAAACATTAGTTAGTTAAAAATATAATTTTCATTACAACAAACTGTGGCTTAATCGTATATAAACATAATATTTAACTTAAGACGTCCCACAAGAAAACAGTTTAATGCTTAATATACTCCTATTATTAGTAATTTTGCAAAAAAAAATTAGTTATAAGACACCCTATATAGTTATCTAATTATTGCGATTACTAAGCAGGCGTAGAGATACGCATTAAGAGCAGTCTTGACGTTTGCGTGTCTGCATCTAGAACGTGAGAGAATCGAATCAAATGCCAACTCTCAAATTAAAATAGTGCATGATATTTTTGATCTAGTTATAGTAAACGCCAGCGCGCAATCTTTTTGATGAGCTGTGAGTTATGGCTTCACCAACTTGAACTTTAATCCACTTGTTCGGGATATAAAAGATCACATCAATCAATTCTAAAATAGTGAAAGAAGTAATCAACTTCTTTTTTATGTGACGGGGATTAATTGGTGATAGGTCGGTTAATATGGACATAATTTCGATTCATCCAAGTCCTATATTATTATAGGTTACGTACAGTATATTTCAACAATTTGCGACTGTTGTGGATAAACTTTACACACTGGACAGCCAATGGTTCACTATACTGTACAGCATAAGCAGTACGAAAGTAAATTGCTAGAAATAAAAATATGAAACAAAACATGTCTAAATTGAATTAGAAAATACTTTTATAATCTTGTTTTACAGTATTCATCATCACCATGCAACCTTTTCTGTCCACTGCTGGACATAGGTCTCTCCCATTTTCGCCACTCTTCACGGTTCTGGGCTTCTTGTTGGCATTTTTTGGATATTCGTCTAATGTCGTCCATCCAGCGTGTTGGTGATCGTCCTCTGCTGCGTTTGTCTTCTCGTGGGCGCCAGTCAATTAGTTTTCTGGTCCATCTTGTGTCTTTCAGTCTCGCTATGTGACCTGCCCAATTCCATTTTAGCTTGGCTATACGTTCGACGACTTTACTGATACCTGTTCTTTTCCTTAAGTCTTGATTTCTTATTTTGTCTTTTTTTGTCATGCCGAGAATTGATCTTTCCATGCGCCTTTGTGTCACTCGCATTTTTAGTGCTGTTGTTTTTGTGAGCGTGAGAGTTTCTTCTCCGTATGTCATAATAGGAAAAAAACCTTAATAGAAAAGTCGCTAGAATATAACAGACCACTGGTACTTGTCTTCGTAAACTTTCACAAAGCCTTCGACACTGTGAAATTAGACAGCATTATAACTGCTCTGAACAATAGTAGAATAGATTAGCGCCTCACAAACTTAGTACAAATATTATACCAAAACATCACAATGCGTGTAAAACTACATGATACCACCAGAGAAATTCATATCAAGCGAGGTGTGAGACAGGGCGACACTCTCTCACCTAAATTATTTATAACGGTCCTCGAATACGCCTTTAAAATGCTAAAGTGGGAAAATAGAGGAATAAAAATAGATGGAGAAATGCTCAATCATCTGCGTTTTGCAGGCGACATAGTACTTATTACCGAAGATCTGGGTGAAACACAACAAATGGTACAAGAATTAGAAAACGTATCTTCAACAATAGGTCTAAAAATGAATGTCAGTAAGACTAAATTTATGACAAATTTAGTTTCCAGCGAACACCTAATAATCCAAAATCAAGTGGTAGAATTGACAGAAAAGTACATATATCTTGGTCATGAAATCAGAATAGGCAAGGGTAACCAGACCTTTGAATTTCAACGACGAATAACACTTGCTTGTGCGGCGTGTGGTTCACTAAGAGACATCGTTAAGAGAAACATCCCGATAGCTATGAAACGGAAGACATTTGACCAATGCGTTCTTCCTATTATGACATACGGTTTTACAGTAATAATAAGAAGTTATTTCCAGTAAATCTTTTGATATTATTCATGAGCATTGCACATTTTACGCGAAAATGTTCCCTAGTAGCTCTACCCTTTTTCATTTAATTAATGGCTTTGAATAACTTGATTCATTCAGTCAGATAATGTATTTGACTACCTAAATTTGTTAATAGGGTTCTACCCTTTTTGTTTAACATTAAAGACAGTATACAAGGTTATGAAAAGATTTTGATTTTTGAAACATTTTTATTTTATATTTACTTGCAAAACCTTTGAACCAGATTAGTTATTATCCAGAATTTAATATAGTTTTAATCAATGAGTTCTTAGAGATTAACATCAGTGTAGATATTTATTGAATTCTTCATAGCCTGTACTTGGGTTTTTGGACATTCGGGGAAACTGATACCTAACTTCTTTAGCGATACTCCCAAACCGATTGCAAATCAATGGTATCCCAATAAGTTTGTCATAGTTCAGTAGAACTCTAATTATCCGAAGTCTGGTCAACGGAATCACTGATTATTCGAATCGCTTTTGTCCTTCACTCCGAGAAGCTAGGATGGTCTGTGCGTGAGTCGCCCCAGCTCTAACTGTTCGTTTTGATTACTCAAGAGTGTCGTTGTCCATGCTACTTCTTCACGTCAATGTATTGCTTTCTTTGTGAGTGTTTCGTTGTTCAACATGGTCTCGAAATGAAAACGTGTTTTGTTATCGTTAGCGGATAAAATGAAAATTATAGATTAATCAGATAAAGGAGTTAAGGGTAAAAAGTTGGCTGAGATGTACAGTGTTGGATAATCGACAATTTCAGACATTTCAGATAAGTCGAACAAACGTACACTTTTAAACATTGTGTCTGTGCTTAAAAACAATGATGGAAGTTCTTCAAGAAAATCAGTAAAGGCAGCAACAAACAAAGATTAAGAAGTTGTAATTTTTAAGTTGTTTTACAGCAAAGTTCTCTCGGAAGTCCAATTTCGGGTCATATTCTTTTGATAAAAAAGCCAAGATCTTAGATGGGAAGCTTGGTTGTTTGTCCTTCAAGGCAAGTAATGGTTGGCTAAACAATTTTAAGTTTAGGCACGGTGTTCGTGAATTAGATGTGAGTGGCGAGAAGTTATCAGCAGATTCAAAAGCTACAAAAGAATTTATAAAAAAATTTAAAGTTGTAGCAGATTTCTGAGATCCTGAGTTTTTGTAAAACGCCGATGAAACCGGTTTTATTTGGAAAGGTTTGACTAAAAAGACTTTGGTCTATAAAAGGGAATATAGTGCTTCAGGACATAAAGTTAGTAGGAAGCGTATTACCGTGCTTAACTGTGCGAATTATACGGGAAGCCAAAAAATACCGCTTCTGTTACAAGCTTGCTGTAATCAATAGTCTAATCTATTATTGAAACAATGAAATGCTATTATATAAAGCAACTTTTAAGCTTTTTAGAGGGCAAAGACGAAGAAGGTGTTATGGTTAACCATAAAAAAATTTAATTTGTAAGATTACACTTATATGGTGGCGAAAGCTTAGAGCTTAATTAAGCCATTTACATTAAGACGTATTTGGAATAAGATAAAAAACATATCAACTGTAAATACACAAGATGATAAAGATGACTTGTCACTTGAGAAATTAAGAAATATTATTTTGAAAATTCCCGGTTGTTCAGAAATAAGTGCTAAAGATGTAAGAGAGTGGATAGTGTTTGATTCGTCAGATCTTGGGTTTCAAATTCTAAATGATGATTCTTATTAAAAGTGTTATAGAAGAAAATGTCGATAAAGAAAATGACGTTAATGGCAAAGTTGAAGCGGACATACGACCATCAGCAAGTAAAGCGTTTGCTGGCCTTAAAACTATGTTGAAGTAAATGGAGCGTCAGCCCGAATGTGACCACATTTAACTTCTTACTGAGAGGAATATTGCACTGGAATCATTTGCCAACTGCACAAAAAGGAAGATATATAAGAGGATATAATTCTTCTAAACACATAATATACAAAATATTTTCCAACACCCTATACAGCCATTTAAGTATGTACGTGGAAGAACTCCTTGTTGAATCAAAGCGGTTTTAAGCCAGGTAGGTCAACAACCGATTTTTGTGCTACATCAAATCTTAGAAAAAGTAATAAATTTAACATTGAAACGTTTCATCTCTTTGTAGACTTTAAATCAGCGTACGATAGCGTCCTAAGATGTAAATTATATAAGACAATATTTAACTTTACATTCCCAATAAATTAAGACCTGTAAAAACAACTATGAGTAAAGTGATCTGCAGAGTGCAAATACCAGGCAAGCTGTCACAAGCCTTTGAAACATATGCGGGGCTACGGCAGGGAGATGCGCTGGCATGTCTTCTCTTTAATATAGCATTAGAAAAGACTATAAGAGATGCCGAGTTACAAAACAGGGGATTCTACCAGTGCTAATATACAGTTCAAAAACCTGGACTTCTTCCAAAACAGACGCAAACCGTCTGCTCGTCTTCGAAAGGTAGATACTACACAAAATAATACTACACAGAATAGTTGGCGCAGTCTGTGAGAATGGTATTAGAAGAATAGTAAATGTAATATCTTTTATAAACATAGGTAGGCTTAGATGAAATGTGTCAATATAAAACGAAAATTACTCACCCACACGAAGGAGTAAAGGTAGATTAGATGAGGGGTTGGAGGGATGGTGTAGACGAGAACGCGAGGAAGATCAGCGCCTAACACTGGCAATGGTTGGCGATGAACAGAATCGACTGGCGAAATCGACTGGAAAAGGTCGACGCTCAACTACGGCTGTAGCACCAGTGAAAATGATGACGATTATTATACAATACATATGCACATATGTGATATGTATCCTTTAAAAAATATGTGAAAGTGCCGCATTTTCGTTTATGTAATTAATAAAATATATACAAGAACGACAGCTGCTGGGTATCTCACTCAAAGACTATAAAACCAATGAAGACATTTGTAATAGAACAAAAGTAAAATATGCTCTCGAACAGGTAGTTAAACTGAAATGGAAATGGATTGGACATAACAAACGTCTTAAGGATGGTCGATGGAATAAAGAGGTCGGGAATTGGCGGCGATATGAAGCCAAAAGACCACAAGGAAGACCGCAAATGCGCTAGAGCGACGATATTAAAAGAACTGCAGGGCCAATGTGAAAATGTAATACAAACAACAGAGATGAATGGCGAGAATTAGGAGAGGCCTATATTTGGCAATCAGAAAAAATTCAAATATCCGAATTTTTGATTATCCTAATGTAGTCCGGTTCCAATTGATTAGGATAATTGGAGTTCTACTAGTAGTTCAGATTGGAAAGAGTTTATTTGTGTGTTGAAAGCGAAAATAACGATACGTATTTTAGATATAAATTGGTTCTTTTACTGTCACAAACCAGCCAACAAATTCCTGCACTTAAGAATGGTCAATGAATGAAAATATTTTATTTTCTCAGGATTTTTCAAACCGGAATTACTACAGTTAGCCAAAAGTAATGAAAAACTAAAAATATTTATAGTAGACAAGACTATACATAGTTGTGAAGATAATGTGTTAAGACTGTCCCCTGTACGTTTAATCTTTTTGTTTCTTAGTGTGACTGGTCATAATGTACCTACTTGCGGACATCCTGACAGTTTGACTCGGATGTTTACGAAACGACTTGTTTATTCTGGTTTTTAGACATGTGGCACATACATAAAGAAGAACCAATGCTATTAATTTTCATTTGTGTATGGATGTAAAAACCAGACTACCAACCGCCCTGAAATTATACTAGAAAGAGAAGACATTTAGCAGTAACTAATAAAAAAGTCTTTCAACTGGATCAGTAAAAAAAATTACCACTAAGTGCTTTTCAGCGGGAAACTGAAATTTAAACTTAAAGCTATTCGTTTACCACTAAATGACATAATATCAACAATTTTGTCTTAAAATTAGCAAACAGTTGATGAATTAAGTCGATAAAGTAAGATGAATTCTTTAGAAAATATTTTATGAGGAGATTGGTTGATATAACCATATTACAAAAAATATGTACCGTTAGTTAAAATATAAATGCGAGCACTGTGTGCCATCTAGAACATACATATTACCAGAGTCACTGTAACTAATCGTGGTGAATTATTGCTATCATTTATAAAGGCCTGATACATAAATAAAACGTTCAATTAGCAATGCAATTATAGCACCGCGGTATATCTCACTGTTAATCAAATTATGATATCAGAACAAGTACAACTTGTCACGTGTGATATGAGGGATATGGTTTATGGTATTGGAAGAACCGGTTCATCTGCTGCATTTAGATTAAGAATTTATAGGATCGGAAAAATGCAATTGCCGTAACAGGTGTGTGGACTTTTTTACCCGACTTGTCTGACAATATTATAAAGGGTTTAGGCGTTCATAAATCATTAAAAAAAGATTTGAGAGGGATACGGTCTAAAATTTCTTATATTTACGTTTTGTTATCGGATTCAGATCGAGTTTATTCAGTAAATCTACTTCTTCATTATTCAATAATATAAAATTTGTTATACAGTGTGTCCAGAAATTCTCCTGACAAACGAAAACCGGAGATTCCTCAGAACATTTTAAGACGATTTAACCCAATTTAACTAGTCCGAAAATACTTCCTAATAGAGCTAGAGCTCCTCGAAGATGACGCGTTGTTAGTTATTTTTTTTTTAAATACCTTCTATTTAGAAAAACAAAAACTGGTACGATTATTTATCCGTCAGAGTTAAATCAATTCCATTGATTTCGAATCTCTAGTACCGATCATATGGGTTCGTTTTGGGTAGGTTAACGGTTATTTTAACGCATACCTTTTTTGCTTTTAACTTCTAAGCATTTCTAATACTCGATTATTAAATTTGTAGGTATTACAGTACTAAAAGGTACTCTTACTTTAAGTCCGTAGGATATACCGTTTTCTAGAAAAATCGATTTGAAAATTTCTCGTTTTTTCGTCATAAAAGTTAAATTAATAGGTATCTTAATTAATTTTATTAATTACCTTTTGTTTCAATAAATGCTGAATACAATTCGTAAAAAAATGTTTTGCAACAGAAGCAAAAAATCAATTTGAAACAAAATTTTATTTAAAGGTGTTTATAAACAAAGTATTTATTACGATGGAACGAAACTACGAGTAACACAAAAGAACAAGTATCAAAGGTAGATAGTAACAAACAATGTGATGACCGTTAGTCTCTTTTAGATATTCTCAAATACAATAATCGCAAGGATTCAAATCCGGCGACCTTGCTGGCCAAGCAAATCGACCGGCCCTTCCAATCCAGTGGCTTTCGTAGTTATTATCAAGAAATTCTCGTACATTCCTGCTAAAGTTGACCGGACAGCCATCATGTAAAAAGCCATCATTTACCAAATCTGGAAAAAAATTTTGCAGGAAATGTAAATAATCGGCACCATTTAAACGAGTACGCAATTCCACGGGCCCAAGTAGATAATCGTCAACTACTTCTATCCAGGCGTTTACGCTAAACCTATGTTGATACTTAAATTCTCAAACAATCTCGGGACTGTCACCAACGTACGAATAATAATATGTATGTGCATTATGTACATTAAAAATTCCATTTTTTTAATGTAGCTTCATCGCAAGAAAATGTATCTAAAACATCTTTATTTTGATTGATCTGATTTTGTTACCATATAGCGACTTCTTCACGAGCAGGAAAATCTCCTTGTAGCAGTGCTTGTTTCTTTGTTAAATGAAAAGGATATAAATTTTTGTTGTATAAGATATTTCCTGTGAAAGATTTTAAAATTGTGAGATACATGGCAGATATTCTTCGAACGCTAATTTCTAAATTTTCCTCAACTTTCGTTCAAATAACATCTTAATTTTTTGGGAACACTGAACTTGTTTCTCTGAATCGGGAAATTTTTCAGCGTATTTATGTTACTGCTCGAGCGTTACACCCAATTTTGCAATAAACTAAATAAATATCAGCTTATTCCTCATTAGTAAAACCAATTTTTGTTAAATTGAAATTGTTGTGTTTGAATTCTACAAAGTAAAACCTAAAACAGAAACTTCACGAACTGATAACAATTTGAAAATAAAAAACGTAGGTTATACTTCTGTTGACAATTCAAAGCCAACTAATGCAAAAAATATTAATTTAACTTTCATGATTAAAAAACGAGAAATTTTCAAATCGATTTTTGTTAAAAACGGTGTATCTTACCGCCTTAAAATAAGAGTATTTTTTAGTACTAGAATACTTAAAAATCTAATAGTCTAGTATCACAAATGCTTAAAAGTTAAAAACCAAAAAGCTATGAGTTTTACCGGTACTAGAAATTAGTAATTAACGGAATCGATATAGAAGCGTTCTGAAGGTGTTTAGAAAAACTAATTGTAAGCAGCCATCTTCAAAGAGCTCTAGCTCCCTTAGGAACTGGGCCCTCGCTACACGATGCAGAATACTAGAAACGTCTGAAGAAGTTCTGACGGCAGACTTATATACATTGGGCAAATATTTTCGCAAGTGGTGACTTCAAACAAATGCATCCAAAACAGAAGTTAGTTGCTTTTACCTGAACAATAAACTTGCTGGAAAGGAACTCAACATACGGTTTGAAAATACCACACTTACCCACAACAAAACACCGAAGTACCTGGGCGTAACACTAGACAGAACGCTATCATTTAAAGAGCATTTAACAAAAACTGCCCAAAAGTTGAGTACAAGAAATAACATTATACAGAAGCTCTGCGGTACCACCTGGGGAGCATCGGTTTCCACTCTCCGCTCTACTGCCTTAGCCCTTGTTTTCTCGACCGCTGAATATTGTGCTCCAGTCTGGCTACACAGCTGCACAGCACTATGAGGATGATAGCTGGTACAATTAAATCAACTCCCACCCAATGGCTTCCAGTATTAAGTCACATCCCACCTCCACATTTACGACGAGTCGACGCACTTACACGTGAATACAAAAAGATCATGAACAATATAAAGCTGCCGATCCACCAAGATACCGAGGATGCACGAAATACCCGTCTCCGTTCTAGAAAACCACCAATGAAAACGGCAAGAATGATACATGAGGAGTTTAACATCATAAATGCATGGTTCCAAGAATGGAAGGAATGGCAAAATAACATGCCCTGCATTACCCACAAGCCACCAGGTTTTGATCTTCCACGCAAAACATAGTCCACTCTAAATAGAATCCGAACCAGACATGGCAGATGTGCATACATGCTACATAAATGGGGAAAGAACCCGTCTCCTCAATGTGACTGTGGGGAGAACCAAACCATCGACCACATTATTCAAGAGTGTCCCTCAAGATCCTACAATGGTAGCCCTGAAGACTTCCTGTTTGCAACTTCAGAGTCAATTGATTATATAAATACACTTGATGTTTGTTTGTAACTATTTAAAGTTTGTCAAATACCTATATTACTAGTGTTTGTGTATTTGTTCTAAATGTGTTGTAATTGCCATACGATAAATAAATAAATAAATCCCTTAGGAAGCATTTTCGGACTAGGTGAATTGGGTTAAATTGTCTTAAAATTGTCTGAGGAATCTGGGGCCTTTGTTTGTCAGGAGAGTTTCTGGACACTCTGTATAAATATAGTATACATAAAAAATTATATAAACATAAAATATAATGACACATATTCGACAGTTAATATAAAAAAAGATAATCATCCAGTGCAAGACTTGTAAGTTAAAAACATGATCAACTAATTATAGATAAACAATACATAAATGAGTAAAACTAATTAAATAGATTACGTTTTTTGTCTTCGATAACTTAGTAGTAACAGCATTATCTCGCTAACAGGGCCGTGAAGTTGTCATCATCATCGTATTGGGCTCGACAGTAATTTTTCTGCCCTTTAGGTTTGAGGATATCAATCTCTTCGTGTACTCAATATCTGACATCCTCGCAATACGTCCAGCCCGCCTAAGTTTTTGTACCTTAATAAATTTCACAATATCTAGATATGTGTATAGCTGGTATAATTCAAAGTTATATCTGCGACGTCATAGACCATTTTTATTTCCGGCCCCAATTATCTTTTAAAGTATTTTTTTTTCTTAGATACTAAGTAGTCTCTCGTTATTTTCTGATAAAGTCTATGCTTTAGCTCCATATATCAATAACTGGTCTTATTAAGGTCTTGTAAATGTTAAGCTTTATTTCACGGTTTAGCTTTTTATTTCTGATGTGATGTGGTGTGAATTCTTTGACCTGCTTAAAGGTATAGTTAATAATTTGGATTGTCTTTTAAATATTTTGAGGGTTTTTAGCAACCAATTTATAATTGTTTTTTCCTCGTTTAAAATAAGTCCCATTTCACTTATCGCGTTCATCTTCTTCTTCACATGCCATATCAGAATTATTCGACGTTTTTGATCACCATTGCTAAGGCTTCTCTAGCTTCTGCCACATGAAATAATTGTCCTCCATTTAATATATAAGTCCACTCATGAATGTTTTTTTTAACCAAGAAACCAAAATCACGTTTATAAAGTTAAACTGTAATATACCGCAGTACGTTTATAGTTCTTCTGCCCATTATAACAATATTATCAGCGAATGCAAGAATTATTAGATCTATTAAAAATGGTTCCGCTTCATCTAATATTTGTCTTCCTGGCTGTCTTTTCCAAGGCAATGCGTGCGAGGAGGCATGGAGGAGGCACGTAAGAGTGTAAATAGCGCTACACCTAGAATTACACCAATATATTTGCAGTTAATTCTATAATTTTAAATTAATCTTTTTATCCACTTTTTTTTTTATTCTGCAACATGTTCTAATTTTTTTAACCGAACAACATTCAGTATCGTTAGCCTCAAATAAGTAAAGACCCATTACAATGTATCCGTATTATTAATTTTTTTAATTATTAATTTATTTTCGAGTATTTTATATGGTCGCCTGAGTGCATATTTAGAAGAGCTTCTTGGCGAATATCAAAGTGGTTTTAGGTCTGGTCGATCAACAACAGACCAGATCTTTGTACTCTGGCAAATACTTGAAAAAACCAATGAATTCAATATCGACACATACCATCTTTTCGTAGATTTTAAATCGGCCTATGATAGTGTCCTAAGAAATAAATTGTATGAAGCCATAGATGAATTCCACATCCCCGATAAACTGATAAGATTGGTTAAGGCTACAATGCGTAAAGTTGTTTGCAAAGTCGAAATACAGAGCGAACAATCACAGGCATTTGAAACGCATGTTGGGCTGCGACAACGAGATGCGCTGGCTTGTCTTCTTTTCAACAAAGCTCTGGAAAAGGCGGTCAGGGATGCCCAAATAGACAACAGAGGAAATATTTTTAATAAATCATCCCAAATTTTGGCATATGCAGATGATGTTGATCTAGTTGTCCGCACAACACGCAAGCTAGAAGAAATGTATACCACCTTGTCAAATGCTTAAAAAAATATGGGCCTGCAAGTAAATGAGAAGAAAACTAAGATAATGGCATCAACACCCAACAATAGAGCCAGAAACATCGGCCACCAATTCACTGTTGATAACTCTACCTTTGAAGTGGTGGATAAATTTACATTGGTGGATAAATTTACATACTTAGGCTCCATAATCACCAAGGAGAACCTCATGACGGAAGAAATCAAGCGAAGAATAATCCTAGCAAACAAATGCTATTTTGGACTAAGTAGACTTATGAGAAGCAGAAACTTAAGCCAAAAAACAAAAACATCCATATATAAAACCCTTATACAACCAGTATTGACATATGGATCGAAGACATGGACCATTTCCTAGGCAGATGAAAACCTCCTGCTTATATTTGAACGAAGGATCCTAAGAAGAATTTTGGAGAAGAAGGTACAACTACGAGATATATCACAGATACAAACAGATATTTGGTGGTAAAGACGTAGTATCTCTTACAAAAATAGGAAGACTAAGATAGGTAGGACATCTGGCAAGATCACAGCAGAACAACCCTCCTAAAAGAATCCTTATGTCACAACCTGTGGGAAGTAGAAGTAGGGGTAGGCCAAAACTCAGATGGAGGGATGGAGTAGATGAGGATGGCAGAAAAATAGGAGCAGCAAACTGGCAACAATTGACAATGGATAGAACTGACTGGAGTAATAGACTTAGGAAGGTCGAGGCTCTTTTATAGGGCTGTAGCACCAATGATGATGATAATACCAAGATCAAGGCTAGTCAACGTTTATTGCTATGATTTTCGAACTATCAGCATAATGATCCACATTTTAAAGGTATTTTCAAAAATTATATATCAAAGGATATATAGACTATGCAAAGAAAAAATCAGCTGTACACAGTTTGGTTTCCGAAACGCAGTGAATACGAGATAGGCTTTCTTTAGCATACAAGTGTTATTTCATCGATATAGAGATGTGAATTGCAACATTTATGCACGCTTCATTGATTACCGTCAAGCGTTCAATACAGTCAAACACTACGACAAGTTGATGCCGATATTAAGAAAGGAAAATCCGATGATATTAAAATCAAACGTGGGGTCCGACAGAGATGTATACTATCACCCTTGCTGTTAAACATCTACTCTAAGCAAATCTTTGCTCCAGGAGTTAATGAATAGAATCACAGAAGTGAGTCAGGGATATAGACTTTCACTGAACAATAAGAAAACAAAATGTATAATGATCTCTAAAAAGGAACAGCAAATTGAAAGAATCAGTGTGAATGGTCAACTAATAGAGAGAGTAAAAACATGCACCTACCTTGGTACGAACGTCAATGAAAATTGGGACCATTCTCTAGAAATAAAATGTAGGATAGAGAAAACAAGATCTGCATTACAAAAAATGGCTAAGCTATTTAAATGTCATGATTTATTAGTAACCATAAAAATCAAAAAGTAACCAACATTTAAAAGTAACCAAAATAAGAATGTAGAAAATACCATGGACAGAAAAAGTAACAAATCAAGATGTTCTGCTGAAGATGGGGAAGGAATACGAAGTCATAAAAACCATACAAACGAAAAAACTGGAATATCTGGGCCACATAATGAGAGGAGAAAAGTACTCTCTGCTTAGACTCATAATCCAAGGAAAAATCTCGGGAAAAAGAAATGTGGGACGTAGGAGGATTTCCTGGTTGCGAAATTTAAGGGAGTGGTATGGGTGCAGTTCAATACAGTTGTTCAAAGCTGCATCCAACAAAGGAAAGATTGCTGTGATGGTAGCCAACCTCCGATGGGAGACGGTACTGCAAGAAGAAGATAAAAATCAGGTTATTACGATGTTACATCTTTCCTAAACTGTTGTTGTACGGAGTTGAGTCATGGACTTTCACAGACGCTACCTGCAAGAAAATTTAGACTTTCGAAGTGTGGTTTTATCATCTAATCCAGAAGATATCCTATACCGACCACATTACTAACCAGAATGTTTTATTAAGAATGCAAAAAGGAAAAGAAATGTTAACTACAATAAAAACAGCCAAAATCGAATACGTTGGTCACATCATGAGGAACAGCAAAAGATACGGGTTGCTGCAATTTATTCCACACGGAAAAGTATAAGGAAAACGAGGACCAGGGAGGCAAAGGATTTCCTGGCTGAAAAGTCGGTGTACGTGGTTTAACATAACAACCACAAATCTTTTCAGAGCCGCAGTTTGCAAAATACAGATTGCTATGATGGTCGCCAACATCCGAAATGGATAGGCACTACAAAAAGAAGAATAAAGCAAACTTGGTCATTAGGTCATTAGGGGTAGCGGGTGGGTACTTTTCACGATCCCGGTGGAAACAGACCTACTTCAGGGATTAGCGACCCTGCCCACGCTAGCTCATGATATTCCACCATCCCACACCGTGGAATCTCATGTCCCATAACCTTTATCCTACACCCTTCATATGTATCCCTCCTAGTCCTCAACCCTGGTGAAGGGCAGCAGCGATCACCAGTACCAACACAAGGCGCAAAAGAAATTATCTTGGACCGGCTTGTTATTGGAATTCCACAGGCATGACTAGGACAGTTTGAATGGCTGTGGTACTGCGGTGTTGAAAGTAACGGGATACCACAACACTATCTTTTCCCCAGGATAACTCATCTCATTATGGCAGAACAAAACAAAACAATGGCCCTCAGTCCCGGGCAGGCCTTAGATGGTCAGAGGGTGCGAAGAATCTCCCGGTGCCAAATAGATGATATCCAACGAATTTTAACATGGAATGTTAATAGTCTTTACGAACCAGGAAAACTACACAACCTTATAAAGGAAATGAATCGACTGAAAATAAATATAATGGGAGTCAGTGAAGTCCGATGGACTGGATCTGGACAGTTTACGAAAGATAAAATTACTATGTATTACTCGTGTAGTGACCCAACAGATAGACATCACCAACATGGAGTGGCTATTTCTCTTGATAGGAAGACCAGTAAATCGGTGACAGATTTTGTTCCAATTTCCGAACGAGTCATGTTGATCAAAATGACAGGCAAACCAGTAAACATAAATGTGACACAAGCATATGCACCAACAGCAGATAAGTCAGAAGAAGAAATAACTAAGTTCTATAAAGATCTGGAAAAAGCAATAAGACTAACAAAGAAAGAGGACATAAACATAATAATGGGCGACTTTAACGCCAAGGTGGGTAAAGGAAGATATGAAGACATAATTGGAGAGTACGGCCTTGGAGTTAGAAATGAAAGAGGCGACCTGCTGTGTGAATTCTGCCAGGAGAACGGTTTTGTCGTCATGAATACATGGTTTCAGCTCCCACCTCGTAAGTTATATACTTGGAAATCACCAGGAGACCGTCCAAATCGAATAATTAGAAACCAAATTGACTACGTTTTAATAAACAGAAGATTTCGTAACGCTATCAAAAGAATCGCAGCATATCCAGGTGCTGATATTGCATCCGATCATAATCCGCTAATAGCAGATGTGAGGTTAAAACTAGCAAAAATTAAGAGAACAAATACAAACACCAGTACGCCTATAAATACAAGAGAACTGATGAGAGACGAAAATCTGAAGAAGAGTTATGCAAATCAAATTAATGAAAGAATGCGAATAATAGAACAAAGTGATGATATCGAAGAGATAGTCAATGATATTAAAGGAACGATTCTGGCAGTAAACAGGGAAGTTAAAACACAGATCAGGAAGAGAAAGCATAACGAATGGATGACGGACGAAATTATGGATCTAATGGAAAAGCGAAGGCAACATAAACGACAACGTAATCAAGACAAATACAAACAGATACACAAAGAAATTTGCCAGAAAATTAAGAAAGCAAAAGAACGTTGGATGGTGGAAAGGTGCAACGAAATAGAACAATTGCAGGAAAAAGGAGATAGTCTTGGACTACATAAGAAGATCAAAGAAATATCGAATATACACAAAAGCCACCACAGAACAAGAATACGGAACGACAGAAACGAATACATAGAGTCAGAAGAGGAGATAGCAATGGCGTGGAAAGAATACGCAGAAAGACTTTTTAATGACGAAAGACCAACACAACCAACGCGCAAACTTCCTTCCGAAAACTTATCAGGGCCATCAATAATGCGAAGTGAAATAGAATATGCAGTTAGAACCACAAAGATGCATAAAGCAACAGGTCCAGATGAAATTAATATAGAAGCAATAAAACTACTAGACGAGGAGAATATCGAAATCTTGGTAAAGCTGTTCAATAGAATTTATGATACTGGTTACATTCCGCGAGAATGGCTGCAGTCATCCTTTGTGATAATCCCAAAAACAGCTAATGCTACAAAATGCAATGAACACCGCTTAATCAGTTTAATGAGTCACTTGCTGAAACTCTTCCTTAGGATATTACACTCAAGAATGTATAAGATACTAGAAGAACTTAGCGGGTCAACACAATTCGGTTTTAAGGGAGGACTAGGAACAAGAGAGGCAATTTTATGTTTGAACACTTTAATACAAAACTGTTTAGATCAACGAAAAGATGTCTACCTCACCTTTATCGACTACGAGAAGGCATTTGACAATGTTAAACATGATATCATGATGGAACTACTACATAGGGCCAACATTGACCAGAAGGAGATCAGAATTATTCAGAATCTATACTGGAACCAAATGGCAAAGGTGAGGATTGATCAAGACCAATATACTGATGAATTTGAAATCCGGAAAGGTGTCCGCCAAGGCTGCATACTCTCTCCGATGCTTTTTAATTTATATGTTGAAAATATATTTGCGGAAGCATTAGAAGACACGGAATTAGGCATTAAGGTGAACGGCATACCAATTAGCAACCTACGCTATGCAGACGACACAGTGATTATAACTGATAAATTGGAAGATCAGCAGTTATTACTTGATAGGGTGAATAGCATAGGTAAAAAATATGGCCTCAAAATCAACATTTTGAAAACGAAACATATGGTCATTAGCAGAAACCCTCCAGAAAACCCGATAATATGCATAGGTGACGATCGCATAAAACGCGTGAAAACTTTTAAATACCTTGGCACCACAATCAATGACCAATCGGATCCACAACAAGAGATAAAAACCCGAATACAAATGGCAAGACAAGCTTTTGTGAAATTCAGACCGCTTCTATGTAATCAAAACCTACATTTCGAAATACGCTACAGAATGGTCAAGTGCTACATATGGTCCATCTTGCTTTATGGCATGGAAACGTGGACTTTGAAAAAAACATCTATCAACAAACTTGAAGCATTTGAAATGTGGTCATTAAGAAGAATGATGCGCATACCTTGGGTGGATAGAGTTCGAAACGATGACGTCCTTAAGAGAGCCGGCGTGGAAAGAGAACTCTTTAAATTAATTAAAAAACGCAAGATTGGTTACCTTGGGCACATATTGAGAGGAGCAAAATATGAAATACCTCAGTTAATCCTACAAGGGAAGATCGAAGGTAGGAGAGGAGCCGGCCGCAAACAATTATCCTGGTTAAGAAATATTAAAGAATGGACAGGAATACACAATACAGGCGAGCTGTGTCACGCCGCCAAGAACAGAATTCTAGTAATGAGATAGTCGCCTACGCACTTTGGTGTATGGCATGTTAAGAAGAAGGTCATTAGGTACAATATAAATATAAGGGTTTTTCTGGACTCAGAGCACCACATATTTTAAATAGTCTATTTTATACACGTGTGAATAAGAAATTACATTAGCGCCAAAACTTGGTTCTACATTCGGTGGTTCTCCTTCTTTGGAATATTTAAATAAATTATTACTGATACTCTTGTAAAAGAAAATGACGGTATCCATGACGGTTATGGAAAAAATACTCTAGCAAAGAAAAACAATCATATATCTCCGAAAAAATAAATCCCCGTTTTTTTTCTTGACATTATTCAATATGGGCATACTGGGCTAATATTTATGGTAGCATGGAAGATCTTAGTAAAATATGAAACTAATGATTATTAAAAAAATATATTTGTCAAGTATACTGATATCTTTTTTATATAATCATTAGCATGTTATCTAAGATCTTCCACATAAAGCTACATTGTTAGATGATCCATTATTTTTTTATGTCGACCTCACAACGTTAAAACAAATTAAACTCCATTTTCCTAATTCCTATATAATTATCTTCTGCCTGAAATTTTATAAATTTTACTAAACTGGTTCCCACCAAAAATTAGATCAACTTAACCGCAAATTCGTTCATGTTCTCTGAACGTCAGCGAGATATGACAGGTAGAAATCAACTCGTCTAATGTAGAAGTCCATACTTTGTCGGTTGTTGCAATGGAGACAGCGGCGTAGTTGTTGGGATAAAATAAAAGGACCATAACTGATTTAACTCCTTGATATACGTTTTATTTAATGTAAAAAAACATATCTGAAGGCAGGAATTAAAAATGGAACGATCTTTGGCTCTTATAAATAAGATTAAGGGAAAATTATTAAAAAGAATGTGAACAATACAAATTTCAAACCAACTATTATTATTATTATTATTAACAAACTAGCACGATTATACACGAAAACTGTATATTTAAATTATTGGGTAAGCTTTACTTAAAAGACTCAGTCACGTATTTAAAGTTTACCAGAATAGAAACTATGTGGCATCAAAACACTGAAATAATACGGAAACAATAAAGTAAACTAATAGTAATCAAAACGCGTTTGAAATGTGGACATTTAGAAGACTGTTAAGGATTCCATGGCTAGATAGAATCACGAATACAGTGATTCTGTGTTCGTGTTAAGTGTTAAGGAGAATAAGTATAGAGAGGAAATGGAAAATACAATAAAAGAAAGGAAATTGCAATATCTCGGACATGTGATGAAAGGCGAAAGATACAACATCTTGAGACTCATAATTCAAGGAAAAGTAGAGGGTAGGAGAAGCGTAGGAAGAAGACGCGTTTCCTGGTTGAAGAACCTGAGAGAGTGGTTTGGTTGCAGCTTAAGGCAATTGTTCAGAGCAGCTGCGTCGAAGGTCAGAATAGCCATGATGATTGCCAACCTTCGTCGCGGAGATGGCACTTAAAGAAGAAGAATCAAAATATTATAATAGGTACGTGAAAAATATTGAAGTAGTAATTTATAACAACATTTATAAAGTCTTTTTTTAAAATACTCGCTTAAAATGCAAATGAAACTAGTATAAAACTGTCAGACAAAAAGGCTTACTATTATAACACTGAAATAGAAGGTGCTAAGATCATAGGAAGATCATATAGAGATTATTTCTTACTTCTCATATGTCCTTTTATATTTTATGTTATAATTTAAAGTTAGGATTTCATGCTAAAGCTGAAAAATTATTTTGTATTAATCAGTTATTGTCCTACAGATATATTTTTTGTGAGAAGTTAGATCTTGATTACAAAAATGTTTCCAAATTTAATGTTAACGAATTGTCCCACCAGTCAATAAATAATTTTTTGAATATATTCCTCTAAGATTTATCGTCCTGTATCCTTGTCTTCTGTTTCTCTATTCATATTTTATTATAAGGATTTTGTTTAACATCAGCGTTTTATCTTATTCCAGACCGATTTTTTCGTATGTTGAGACATTCTTGTTTTATGTTACTAATGACTGTGTCATGGCAATATTAATTCTGTTCAGAACAAGAGGAACCGCTTGTTTGGACTTTTGTTTGATCCACTTACTTGAATGCGTACTGGTGCGTATCTAAAATCCGTGGGCTTATACCTAAACGTCTCTGAGGTGTTTAGGTGCTTATACCGAAACGTCTGATCAAATGTCGTAACGATAATAAAACTAACCTGTCTCACAACTGTCTAGATTCAGCTAACGTTTGCTGACTATTGGTGAACAAAACAACCTTTGACAAATGCTGCAGCACAAAGAGAGAAATAACCTACAACGACAGAACAAAAAGCGGCATCGCTATAAACAGGTCGTCACCACACCCCACAGTTATCCCTGTAGTACTCTCTTAGGCCTCAGTCCATTTCGTAAAATAATCCATGGCTACCAGGATATATTTATTTCCATCATTTGTCTGGACCTGCAATGTCGATTGCTACTCTTTCCATAGGACTACTAACATTGTACTGTCTCATGAGTGCCCTCTTTTTACCAACTGGACCATTACTGGTTGCACACAGTTCACATTTCCGGCACCATCTCTTACATCATCTTTACAGTTCACCCAATAGAACCGTTCTCGAACCTTTTGCAGAGTCTTTGTAATACCAAAGTGTCCACCTGGTGCACCGTCATGTAACTGATGCAATACTTCTGACACTTTACTTTTAGGTACAATCAACTGAAGCTTAGATTCTGTGCCGTCATCGTTCTCAAAGGTTCTATACAGAAGATCATCTACTAGCACTAGGAAATTCCATTGACTCCAGTAATACTTGACTTCGGGACTACATGCACTAATGTCTTGCCAAGAAGGTCTTTCACTTCGACGCATCCAATCCAATACTCTTTTTATACATGGATCATCTGCTTCAGGGTCTTGTAGCTGTTGAGGTTACCATTGATCAGTAATGACGGTGGTTCGTCTCATGGGGCAAAATCGTTCTTCTAATTCAAGACAATGATTACGATTTGCACTGTATGGCCGTTTTGACTGAGCCTTAGCATTTGAATGACTTTTTCCAGCCCAGTGTTCGATTTGTTTTAGCTTTCTGACTGTTGTATTATTTTCATGCAATTTACGACGAATGTGACCTACGTCGTTACACGTTTTGTCTACCTGTTTCATTTTTTTTAGAAGTTTCTTCAATCATTTGCAAGACGTTTTCAAATTTACTATCATTTTTTTTTAGAAGTTTCTTAATCATTTGCGAGACATTTTCAAATTTCTCGTCGAATCTTCTAGACACATTTTCGATATTATTATCATTTTTTTTTAGAAGTTTTTTTTATCATTTGCGACGTTTCATCGAATATTATTTTAGTTAAAACGGCTTTTTTTGCTGATTAAAACTGGAATGTCTTTGGGTCCTCTCCATTCTTGTTGAGAACAGTCTTCAGTCGTTCTTGGAGTATCTTCTTGGACCTGCTGCAGTCTTAATCGCGATCTTCTAGTTTCTCACGCAATTGTTTTACTGAAAGTTCTACTAGCAGCATCTTTGGTCAGGCACACACATACTTTTTAAATGTTCTTTCGTACAAAGATCACTACCGAGCTACGCGGATGTTCCCGACGAACAATACTTTTCAAAAGTTCAAAAGTTTTTTTCAAAAATCACTGCTGAATTTATTTTTTTTTAACCCCACACCTGACACCAACTGTAGCGAGATTAAATAAAACGAGCAGTTCGAATTTATATAAATATATTTATTTATAAGTTTACAGTTCGGTACTTTCTTATCAACTAAACTCACTCATAACATCGTTACATATATATACCAAAAAGTATTATTCTCGAATCTTCTGGGGTAGTCCCACCTCTAATTCGTTGTTTGACAAATGGATTTCTACAGCACTCGATACATCGCGAAGGTTCTCGAAGCCATTTCGAGATGCAACCGTTACATAGGCCCTGCCGAAAGCATGTTCGTAACAATACATTACTCGAAATTTAAGAACTTATAAGTTAATATAAAAATGGATATTTCACCCGTGCTAGTAATACCAACCAAATGCCGAAAAAGAATTAGACAACCTGAAAAATGGAGATGTAATATTAAGAAACTTCTTAGGTAAGTGTACTATTTGTAACAGTATGGCTTAAACTTCTATTTGAATTTAAACTATCTTTTCTTCTCTACCAATTTTTCAGGAGATCTGAAAACAGTTTGCTTTCTACTTCAGATACATCGGAAAAGTACCAAAACAACTGCAGTGTCAGCACAAATCAACAGCTTTTGAAGCAAATGAATACAACTTGAAGTTGTAGCAAATCCTGCAGAATATTACAATAAAATGAAAGATTATATCACTGTTTTGTTAGCTGAGTTGTTAGTTTTGGATTTTAACTTTTTCGATTGGAAGACCGAGGCTGATAGCTCCATTCAAGCTACAAGGCATTTTAATCTTACCAAATGTAAACGACTTTATCAGAAGCGATCCATTAAAAAATCTAGAGACATTTTGGAGAAGTTTGATCCAAATTACAACTGTAGTGTGTAGAAGCTTAACCAATATTAAAGAAAGGTTATCTCGTATTAATCCTACAATACTTGAAGCCAATAATATACCAAATCTCAGTGTAGAGAAGATAAAAGACGTCAAGAATTTGCTTGAAATTTATTTTGTAGACACTTGGCTCCAAAATCCAGGGAGCTAAAAGCAAATCCACTACAAAGCACATTGACAGAGTCTATGGATTCCTTCATGGATCTATCAAGAGTACCTAACCACAAAGACTCATTCTGTGGTCCACAAAGTAAAGAAATATAGCACTATCTATGCAATTTCATAAAAATAAAATTAATATTGATAAGAATGACTTTTGATTTAACTAGACCTATATCAAATGACTTGGAGGCAGCGAAATTTTTATCAAAGTAATCAACGTTATAGTATTAGTATGACAATCGCCAATGTTCTTTTTTTATTAATTTTCTCAGTAGATACTTGAGAGGCTATAAAAATTGTGTGTGAAACAATCGTAACCGAAATAAAGCTACCACAGAATTTCGCGGTTACTGTAAAATTGTTCAAGGTGGAGATTGGCGACTTTGATAATAGGCGACTCATATGTTTAAAAATAATAATTATATTTATATAAAATTATTTTAAAATGAGAATTAGTAATGAATTGTGTTAAATTTTGACAATCGTTACGAATCCAATCTTTTAGTGACCGATATTCTTGTAACTTTTTGCTTCCCATTTAATGTCTATATTTTGTTAGTTATTTTGCATGCAGTTTTTATTTTAAACCTTCTTAAAGTAATTATATGATGACTAGAAACAAATTGATCGAGAGTAGTGAATCGATGTCAAGAACCGCTACCCGTGACGATGCCATTTCGTGGCTCTGGTTCCATGACGCTCGCCTCAGCATTTTACTGTAGAGAAAAAAGTAATACAACGCGAGTATAGACGCCTGAATAAAATCTGTCATGTAATCTGCTTTTGATATGCCTCGCATAAATTGTAACTGATTTTTTAATATATCGGTCTCATCACGTATGTGTCTCACCTCCATTATAAATAGTGTTATGACACCAAATGCATTTCAATACAGTTTGGTTAGGTTGGTGGTCTTATGTAGTATTATAATGACCTGAGAAGGTTTCCGGGAAATTGATGTCTGAATGCGTATTGTATTTGTAACATTCTAGCGCCATTTTGCCAATATACAATTTCATTTTTATCCTGTTATCGTTGGAGAAATATTCAGCAAGATTTTCTCATAAGTTATTGTGACGCACGGCACTGCGTGTGGGAATGCTAAAATTGAATTTACTCGTTAGTGATTTAAATGAAAGGTCTTACAGAGTCCACGGAGATCAGGTCATAAATCAGACCATGGAACGTGAGTTCTCGCCACTAACAATATAATAATTAATATCGACCACGAAGGAATATTAGGATCGAAAAATAAATATTAGATAATCTGTAATTATAGAGGAAGGAGAGGGTTATCGCCACATCTGAACTCGTCCGTAGTATAACAAATAGTATATGATAGCCTGGGACTGACTGCATGAGCTATAAATCTAGAGTAAAGACTGGGCCTCAATGGAAATTAATCATCTACAAGGAACAATTACATATTGTTCGATATTGCGATCGCTACTCTTTTTATTTCTACGTTTTATTTCTTATTTTGTTCATTGTGAATTTATTCCTATTGTAAATCATGCCTGATTCGTATCAAGTTAAGCGGACTTAATAAAGAAATATATTTACCGCTATAAAACAGAAATTAATCTGTGTTTTCATAGACTTCATTTAACATCGTGCTTTTTTATGGATCAATTTCAATAAACTATTTAAAAGGTAAAAGGTAATTTTCCTAAAATATCTCCACTAAAAATGTGTTTTTTTGTAGTGTTGGCTTCGGAATCTATGTACAGTATGTCCCAAAACCTTCTTTCAGTGCGTCACTAATTTTGACGTCATATAGGATTTTAAGAATGACGAGAATTATTGGATGACATTTTAGTTAAATTTGACAGTTGCAGGATTGTAACCTCTCTTTTTCTAATTGAAAATAATTTAATAATTTTTATTTTAGTCTTTGTTCTTTCTCGATATATCTCGGCATATTAAAAATATTTTTATGACAATAAATACAACATTAAATTTTCACTGTAAAATGTCAGATAATACTAACCTGGAATGAAAATTATCATTTTTTCAGTTGACATTGTGAAAGTACTGTCACATGCGCATCATTGATTGGATATCTATTTAGCGTATTCTAAACTCCAACCAATTATACATCCGTAAGTAGAAGATCCGTAGATCATAAGAAATCCGTAAGAACATGGTTTAAGAAAACCTCAACGGAGCAGCTGTTTCGAGCCGCAGCGAGCAAGGTCATGATTGCCAATATGATTTCCAACATCCGAAACGGATAGGAACCAGAAGAAGAAGAAGTAGAATTAGCTTTACGATAAATAATTTTCTAAGTTCCATGTAAATAATAACAGACTCAAGTTTTTTTCTGTCACTTCTAGCTTAATGTGTTAGAGAGAATTCGATCAACTATGACGCACTGAAAGAAGGGTTTGGGACGAACTATATATTTACAATTTTATTTAAATTATAATGATTTTAGCCCAATGAGATCCGAACTTGGATCGTATCTCCGACTTACGGATCAATTCTGTCGACTTGGAAAAAACCATCGAGGCTAAACAAATAGGTACATTTTAACTAAATTTTTAAAATTTATTAATTCAGTTTTTTTTGTTTTTTTTTTTGTTTTTATTGTATAGGAAAAATTTAGCTAATTTTGGTCATTCTGTGTATCGTATATCAATATGAGATGTCTATAATTTAATATCTTTACAAAATAAATGATATAGAACTTAATATTATCTAAACCCAAAGTCATCGAAATGGAATAGCAATTGTTGTTAATAAAAGCTTATGTCAGTCAGAAAAGTGTTTTATTCCTATCTCAGATACAGTGGTTATAATAACTCTAAGAATTGCCCAAATATTGTTAAATATGATCCAACTATATGCTTGAACTTTTGATAAGACAGGAAATGTAGATATTAGGTTGTGACGATTTAAAATCAATTTAATTCAGAAAGCAGTAACTTTTCTGCGACCCTTTATAAGGTTTCAATTTACTTATAGTTATATAAAGTAACTGTTGTTATTGTCGTTCTAGTACATAGAGAGGACAGTCTATTAATATACATATGTTAGATGAATATCATACACATATCAAATCGGAGAAGGTTTCTGCTTTAATATAAAAACATGGGTTATCTTTGTAGGTCCAAGTCGCAATCTGAACTTCTTCTTCTTAGAGTGCCGTGCTCCTATAGTGCGTTGGCGTATTATCTTAAGGCCAGACGTCTGTCTTTTGCGGCATGCAAAAGATCGCCAGTGTTATTTATGCCTGTCCAGTTCTTTATGTTCCGTAGCCACGACATCAGTTTGCTACCTACTCCTCTCTTGCCTTCAATCTTTCCCTGGATGATTAGTTGAGGGATTGTGTATTTTTTTCCTCCCAGAATATGGCCGAGGTATCCAATTTTTCGTACCCTGATCAAATTCAGTAGTTCTCTCTCAGTATTCCATGGTATGCGGAACATTCTAATCTCAACGTCCACATTTTGAAGGCCTCCGTCTTATTAATGGAAGGTACTTTTAACGTCCATGTTTCCATGCCGTATAACAATATGAAGCATACACAGCATTTAACCATCCTGTAGCGGAGATTGAAGGAAAGATTGCGGTTACACAGTGGCGGTTTAAATTTGATAAAAGCTTGTTTTTCTTGTTCGGTACGGCATTTTATTTCTTGTTGAGGATCCCATTGGACCTTCATCATCATTCTCAAGTATTTAAATGTTTTCACTTGATCGATTGGAGCATTATCTACTTGCAGTTGTATTCTTAAAAGTGCGTTTTTTCTTATTGCCATGTATTTAGTTTTTCCAGCATTTATCTTCAAGCCATATATTTTTCCTACGGTGTTTATTTTATTTAACATCAACTGCATATCATGTTCGTTGTCTGTTATTATCGCGGTGTCGTCGGCGTAACGAATGTTATTTATCGGGAACCCGTTTACCTTTATTCCACACTCAGAGCCTTCCAGTGCCTCTGCAAAAATACTCTCCACATTGAGATTGAAGAGCATAGGAGACAAAATACACCCCTGTCGCACCCCTTTTAAAATTTCAAATTCTTCTGTGTTGATTGATTTGTTCAATCTCACTCGTGCTTTTTGATTCCAATAGAGATTCTGGATAATTCTTATATCTGAACATGATTACTTAATCTCTTCTCTTAGTAGAAAGTTTCCACAGCAACACACTTCGTTTGATAGTTCTTAATATATGGTTTAAATTATTCCAAATTTATTTGCCATTTCTTTAGGACTTTGTTCTTAAAATATTGCTTTAAATCAGTATCAACACAGGTACTTATGATCTCTCATGTCTGTTTTGTGATTTTCACTTGCATTTTTTGCTAATATGTCAGCTTTATTATTTCCACTTATCTCTCAATGTGAAAGTATCTGTTGAAGAAGCCGCTCCTACTCCGTTTGCAGATCTGGATGTGTGGGTGAAAATAAGGATGTAATTATTAAAACTAATTAATAGCTCTAGTACTTTCTGTTTGGAGATTTTGGTTAGCGTGTCACTTGAATGCAGAAAGGTTTGTATTACAACCAGGGAAAGCAATTTTTAATGAAAACATGTGTTGGCTGACTTTAGAACTATTGTAATTGCAGCATCCAGTCTTTTTCTACAATTAAACATTGATGAAAATTTATCTGTTAATGTGTTTTTATAAACAGGTGAGCTAATACTTCTGAATTTTCGTATGAAATACCTTTAACTAAAGTTATTAGTTAACGAAATATTAAAGAAAATAAATATATCAGTAGGATAATTAATAATAGGATTTGACAAAATAATAGGATAATAAGATTTTACATCAAACGTTTTACGTTTTATATTAAATTAATTGTAATCAAAACAATAAGAACAGAAATAGAGATCCTACAGAAAAAAACATGATATAGTCAATATGCACAGGAAGATCAAAGAAATGACAGGAATATATACAACAACAATGCCCACTGCACTGTTTGATAAAGATGGAAACATACTATTCAATGCGCAAGTTATTCAACAATAACAAAATCAGAAGTAAGATCTGCTATAAGTCGTCTAAAAAACAACCAAGCGCCAGGACCTGATGGAATATATGCTGAGGTATTACAATTGATAGAAGATAACCAACTTGACATTATGACAGAATTATTTAACTGTATATATGAAAGAGGAACTTTACCAAAAGACTGGTACATGTCCATATTTATACCACTGCCAAAAAAAGCAAATACTAAGAAATGTGAAGAACACCGAATCATTAGCCTCATAAACCACTCACTCAAAATATTCTTAAACATCATCCATGCTGGCATATACAAGAAATTGGAGGAGGGTATAAGCACCCAATTTTTAAATTTAAAAGTAAATTTTTATATATAAATGTTCAGAAATATGAGAGTTATAGCGAAAAATAGAATTTTAAATTTCCAGTTTAACACCCTGTATCTTTCTTAATATCAACATTTTATTGAAGCAAGTTGGCTTAAATTGTAATATCTAAAAGTGTAGAATCTATTGTTTCTTTTTGTACAATTATTTAAGGACCACCCTGTATATATTATTCTAAAAAATAATATTCGTTTCAATCAATTGTGGCTTAATCCCATATAAACCTAATATTTAATTAAAGACATGCCACAAAAAAACAGTTTCAGTTTCTTTTATTAATTAGTAGTGAAACTTATATGAAATGTTTATTTAGAAAGTAAATAAATGTATATTTAATAATTGCATATATTTTATTAGACAAATTAATTTCAATTAACTTATTTTAATTTTAACAAAGCTATTTCAACTTTCAATAGATCGCACTGAAATGTCAAAATATCTTGGTATTGGATGTCCTCTTGAAAATAATTAGCAGTAAGTGAATGTTCCCAGTTAAGTAAATATAGATGTTTGAGCAAATAACAGCCTGTCACGATCGTGAATGTTACAAATGGGGATAAATAGTACCAGTTGTTAGTGAATACTTAAAACCAATTATTCAGAGACGGATTTGTTCAAACACTAAGGTTTATTATATAAAACAAACCAGGTTGAATGGTTTAAAAAAGTATATAAGTAAAAATATGTGATATAATTATGTTTACAGCTTTTCGTAAACCATTCCTAAATTTTTCCAAGTTTCTCTGGTTTGTGGACTTTCCTGGAAATACAGTTTCCTGTTATAGGTCATCTATTCATCTAATAGTTTATCGTCCTTAATTAATGTGCTTTTTTTCACCTCTTTCTCATGTGCTTTATTCTTCTTTTTCAGGTGCCATCTCCGCTACGGAGGTTGGCAATCATCATAGCTATTTTAATTTTTGAGGCAGTAGCTCTAAATAGTTATTTTAAGCTGCATTCAAACCATTCTCCTCTAAGTTTCTTGAGCCATGAAATTCATCTTTTTCCGATGCTTCTTCTGCCATCTATCTTTCCTTGCATTATGAGTCGCAGGATGCCATACTTCTCGCCCCGTATCACATGTCCAAGATACTGTAGCTTTCTATCTTTAATTGTAAGTTTAACTTCCTTCTCTTTACCTATTCTTCTCAGTACTTTATTGTTCGTAACTCTATCTACCCAGGAAACCCTCATAATTCTTCTATAGGTCCACATTTCAAAGGCGTTAAGTCGTCTCATTGTGTCTAGATTTAACCAAGATTCCACTCCATAGTATAGTACACTATATACGTAACATTTTGTTAGGCGTACTTTAAGAGCTAATGTTAAATCTTTGCCGCATAGGACTTTTTTCATTTTCATAAAATTAGAACGTGCTTTTTCGATTCTGACTTTGATTTCTGCAGTGTAGTCATTATTTTCTGTTATAAGTGTTCCTAGGTAAGTGTACTTTTTTACTCTTTTGATATGCTGGCCTTCTACTGTCAAAATTTCGTTAGTATTATGGTTGTTTTTACAAATTTTCATAAACTTCGTCTTTTTGATATTGAGCGAGAGTCCGTACTCCCTACTACACATTACTATTTTACTTATGAGTCTTTCCAGGTCTTGTAAACTCTTCTTCTTCTTCTTCGGCTTTTCCCGTTATGAGTTCGCCGTTTTCGTCCTCCACAGCACTCTATTCTCCCAGTCACCTTCTCTGAGGTCTCTATCTACCATAGCATTTCCGACGTATGTTTTCCATCTTGTAGCAGGTCTTCCTCTCCGTCTTCTTTCCGGCGGGTCCCAGTTTAATATTCTTTTTGGCCACCTATGCTCTGGCATTCTTGGAACATGCCCGTACCACTGCAGAGCTCTGTTTTCCAACTTTTTTTGTAATTGAGCATTTTACTTCCATTCTGTTCCATATTTCCTTCGTTCTTATTCTATCGGCTCTTGTGATTTGTACACATCTTCTCATAAAGTCCAGTTCAACTGTTCTTATTTTATTTCGTATTGTTGTTGTCATTGGCCATACTTCCGCTCTATATAGGGTAATATTCATCACTATGCTTTGAAAGATCCTCTTTTTTTTTTCTTTGGTTAGAGTGTTGTTCCATATCACTCCATGAAGTGCTCTTGTGGCTTGTTTTCCCCGTGCTATTTTCATTTCTATATCTTTCATACAAGTACCATCTCGGCTAATCATTGACCCTAAATACTTAAAAGCCTTACAACTCTTAATAGTCTCTTTTTCTAAACTTAAGTTCAAATCAGCAACCTCGGGTCCAATACATAAGTATTCGGTCTTGCACATATTTATCTTGTAAACTATCGGCTATTATTACTGTATCATCTGCATATCTGATGTTGTTAACTAAGACTCCATTTACTCTTATGCCGACTGTTTCATCTTCCAGAGTTTCTCGAATTACCTCTTCAGAATAAGCGTTAAATAATAGAGGTGATAGTATGCAGCCTTGCCTGACTCCTTTCTTTATTTCCATTTCTTCAGATGTCTCTTTTTCAATTCGTACTATTGCTTGCTAATTGTAATAAAGGTTTGTTATTAGCCTTATATCTCTTTCATCTAGGTTTTTATTTTTTAGAATTTCCATGAGTCGGTCATGTTTTACTTTATCAAACGCTTTATTGTAGTCTATAAAACAGACGTAAAGACGACGGTTAACATCCAAACATCTCTGCGTCAGCACGTTGAAGGAGAATAGTGCCTCTCTGGTACCCATGCCATTGCGGAACCCATATTGTTTTTCCCTGCACTCTTTGGCATTTACTTTCTTTGTCAAACACACAAATGCTGATGTCAACATTTCTCTAGGGATGATTCCCGTAGTATAGATAGCGTTGATCAGTTCTACTATTATGTTTACGTTTTTCTCGTTGACCAACTTTAATAGCTCCCTTGGTAATTTATCTGGACCAGCAGATTTATTGGTTTTCATTAAGTTTAATGCCTGCCTAACCTCTTATTTGGTTCTCTTTGGGCCTACATCTCCCGTTTGGCTATCTACAGATGAACTAGCTTCTCTCTGGCCATGAAATAATTCCTCGATGTACTCTTTCCATCGTCGCAGTTTTTGTTCTGTCTCCAATATAATATTTCCATTTTATATACATATGTGCTTTATTACCCTTCTTCTATTTGGCAATAGTTGTTTTGATATTTTCACGAATGTCTTCTAACATTCTTTCTACATTTTGATCCAATTCAATTTTTTTGTTTGTCAATCGGTTTATGCCATATATCCATATTATTATTATTCTGTCTCGTATCGCATTATTTTTGCTATAAATGTCTTCTCATATTGACGTACAGCATTAAGTAGGCTTGGAATGTAATCAATAACCTAATGGTGATCCTATAGAAGTAAAACACTATCTGCAATAACGTCATATCAGACAGCACCACAACTATCGTTGAATGGCAAAGCAACCCACCAATGTAAAGCATTGAAAATTAAAAGAACTTTGCAGAAAAGAACTTTGTAACTTCTTAGGAAGTGTAAAAATGGAAGATCAGCTGGGGTTAATAAAATACTAACAGAGCAGATATATCACTTAGTGCTAAAAGAAAGGCAATAAGTGCCAAATTTCTTCAAAGACCCCAACTACCGAATAGCTACTATCCAATATCTCTGCTGTGTCCCGTGTACAAATTAAATTACCGCCTTATTTTTAACTGCATTCAGGAATAATTAGATGAAAAGCTAATTCCATAACATGCTGTAATTCAGGTCATAGAAAGCCTGCACAGGCTATATACTCAGCACATAAGTACATAAAGGAGAGATTGGAGTAGAGAAAGATAATAGGGGCAGCTTTGGTACACCTCACGGTGACATATGATACAACAAACCACAGAACCCTGCTAACTTTGATCTCTAACACTGTACTTAACTACGATCTGGTCAAGATCATTAGGTTATTGCTATATAATAGACGCTTCTACGTTGTGCTAAATGGCAAAAAGGGCCAACTCAAGGGCTCCGGCTAACCCCAAGAAAGAGTTCTAGCTCCGTCCTTATTTAACATCTACACGAACGACCAGCCAATGCAGCCCCAAAATAAGAGCTTTGTTTATACTGATGATATTGGTATTGCTGTAAAAGGGAAAATCTTCGCACAATAAAGATGACAAACGAAGATAATTTAAATATAATATCAACTTACTACAAACAAAATTCACTAAAACCAAACCCTGCTAAAACCCAAATTTTTCCATTTAAACACCCATTTAGCGCATGTAAAACTAAACGTATACTGGGAGAAACAACACTTGAAATACACTGATAGATTCAAATAATTTAAAGTTTTACTAGACTGCTCTTTCTTTCTTTTAAAAATAGATTTAGAGAGATTTTATCCATCTTACACGAGTTTTTTCAAACAGACGTTTGTGAGCCAAGTACTCTAATAGATCATTATAACACCTGTTTGCAATTATGATGTATTATTATTGGCGTTGAGCTAATATGCAGGTGTAGATATAACTTTGAAATGCGAAATGTCTACAGAAATAAGTTTAGTCAAAAAGAGATTATCACTATAATCAAGGGAAATCGTTTGCAATGGGAAGGATATATAGCTTGGGCTCCGGAATCTAACATGCTAAAAATATTCTAACAGTGCAACTAATAGGAATAAGAAGACGGTATAGACTCTATCTGAGGTGGACAAACGGTCAAATACAGAATGCTGGAAAGATCGGTGTTGATAACTGGAAAATCCGAGCACGGGATAGAGCAGAATGGCGAAGAAAGCTTGAGAAGGTGGAAGCCCTTTAAGAACTATAACACTATGATGTTAATGATAACATATTAGACTGCTCACTAACATATAAATACCACTGTCAGAGTGTACAAGTCAAAAAGTATTCCATATTTCATATTCCATATTTAATATTTTGTGTGAAACTATTTTCATTTATGTTAAATTAGGCCTCGTTAACGACTAGTTCACCTATTACCAATACTGTATAATTTATACACTAACGACCAACCAATCAATGATACTGCCGAGTACTTTCTGTATGCTGGCGACCTTGCTTTGGCAGTACAGGACACAACCTTCGACAGAAACTCGCTAAAGCCTAACTCCCTAGTCTACTCTTTTCAACTAAGTTCGAAAGAGGTGAAAAGAAAAGCTAAAAATCAAATTTAACGGAACACTAACTGGAACACGCAGAGCATCCAGTGTACATCGAAGTAAAGCTAGTTAGAACATTTATAAAGCACACTGCCAAAAATGACTCTAAAGATAGTGTCCCATAACAACCTACTTCGCTACTCGTAACTGAGCGCGCAGCCAAACATCCTTAACTACAGCCAAGGCTCGCAGCTTCTCTACAGGCGAGTGTGCATGTCCTGTCTGAGGTAGATCGGCACACGCTATAAAAGTAGAGGTGGCCCTAAACGAAGTATGCCGAATAGCAACAGGGTTCCTGAAAGTAACGTCATCAGAACAACTATATCAGTGAGCAGGAATCGGCCGACTGGACTTGCGAAGACAAACCAAGAAGTCACTGAGCGCCTCAAAGTTACTGGTCGACAGATACATGATATTCCCTGTAGAAGAGTAATCACACGACGACCTAAGTCTAAAATCCAGAAAAGGTATTCAAAGGAAAGGCGTTTCTAGAACCTCTAGCCTGGTATCCTATGAAACTAAACACACCGACTGATTTGGACTGCAACTGCAGCACATGGGAAATACTGAACCAAATGAGATCGAGCGTAGGCGCTGTAAGCATCAACAGAAGAGCAAGATAGGACCAACTCAATGAAAATGACACCTTATGCACGTACGGCCAACGACAGAACATGGGTAACTTGTTCCAGTCAACCAACTCCCGTTTCCGTACACGATGGACGATAATCTGTGGAGCCAACACCAAAGCAATAAACTGCCGCCGATTCTGAGCCAAACACCTGAAATGATCACGGTTGGACACGAAAAAGTAAATAAAGTAACGGCTTGTTAAGATGTTTTATTCTAGAAAGATGATTTTTATATATTGGCTTGGCAAAAAAAGACGCCAATTAAATTATCTGAATTTATTTGCACATTTCATTTGATTAAATTTGCGTATATGTAATTTTTTGTTAGAGTGTATTTAATATATTTATATCATAAGTATCGCCGGAAGTTTTAATTTTTTAATATAATTTTATGTCACCTGAATTAATTTCATTTTCAATGTTATTATTAATATATTAATTAGTCAAACCAATAAATTATTTGCAAATATTTGCATTGAACGAATTAAGTACCCGGAATTATTCAAAACATTGAAAGCCGTGCCTGTAAGTGATGAGTATACCTCGAAACAGTATATTTTTCACCATGTTTCACACACACTCACTCAAAATGCTCTACAATTAAAACTAAAAATTATAAGGATAAATAATGATGATTACCCCTAGCAATGATAGTTGATTACATGGGATCTTAATAACATTAAGATGAATAACAACAGTAAGAATGTAGGTTCCATGATACGTTAAGAAACTAATGAAATTAACTAAATAAGATAGAGATAAATTAGTAGGTAGATATCAAATAAAAGTTTGATAAATTTCTTTTTTTTTTTCAACTTAGGCAAAGCTGTTTAATTTATTTTTTTTTTTGTTGCAGGTGTATTTTGGTTTATCTTGTGAAAAAATAAAATAATATTTGAAACTAAAATAAGAAATTGAAAATCGTTCAACATACATGTAGATAGAAAATTATTTGCATTACAGAGGTAGCATAAAAAATAAGACAATAGCAAAATAGTAAACCAAGGATGGTTAATAATGAAAACAACAAAAAGAACAAGAACAACAAGAACCAAATGAATGTAAAAATAAAAAATAAAAACCTAAATTTTACGAAAGAATATAATCGGTAGAAATGGTAGGTATGGAAATAATAGGACACAGAAATACCCCTTCTTTTCAGCGGGGTGCATTTGCATCTACACGTACTATTAACCAATATGAAATATAGAACTATGCATGTATCGCTATGTACATACGATAATAAAAGGCCTTTATCTAAGGCAGAATTATTAGCAATATTGGAAGAAAAGTTGTCTGATAATGTTGTAGATGATTCTGATTTCGATTGTAACAGTGATGACGAGTTTTTACCTAATAACATATAACGATATAGATGAACAAATAACTCAAACAGTTTATCAAACAGAAAAAATAGAAGAATTGGAATGAAAGAATGATTCAGGATCTATGGAATTTTTTCCTTTTACGAAGGCTGAGAGTTTACTTGAAATTGTTCCAGGAAGTGAGCCCATTGATTATTTTAGATAAATTTTTTGTTACTAATTTAGTGCCAATATTTAGCTCACTTTATAATTTCAGACATTAATTGACTGACCAGTTTCTTAATGAAATTGTTACACGAACAAATAACTATGCTGTTAAATTATTAGTGAGACCAAATACAAAAGAAAAATCAAGTATTGCAATATAGAAAGATGTTACTCGAGACTAATTACTTGAATTTGTGGGATTATTATTGCACATGGGGAATATTCGTCTAAACTGGATTTAAGATTATTGGAAAACTGACGATCTATTTAGCTTTAGAGTATTTGCAGACAATATGAGTAGAAATCGTTTTCTTTTACTACTGCGATCCTTATATTTTGCCGAAAATCCTCGGGATGGTGAAGTGACTCCAGTGGACAGGTTGTATAAAGTAAGGAATGTTATTACTTATTTTAACTTCCGAATGTCTCAAATATATTACCCAGGACGTGAACTTTCACTCGATGAATCCGTGGTGCTGTGGCGTGGCGGTCTAAGTTTTCGCCAATATTTAAAAAACAAACGCCAAAAATATGGAATAAAATTATATATGTTGAAGACATCTGGAGGAGTAGTATTTAAATTCATGGTTTACACAGGCATGTTAGATGATTGTGGAGGAAAAGGACACACAGAAAAAGTTGTCCAAAATTTAATGGAAGAATTTTTAGGTGTTGGACATAGCTTGTATATATGGATAATTATTATAACTCATATGAACTAGCACAGCGCCTTGCATATAAAAAAACGCACAGCACAGGAACTATTCGAGGTAATAGAAAATCATTTCTTCGGAAAGTAAAGGACAAAGTGTTAAAAAAAATGAAAGTATGCAAATGGCATAATGATCGGTAAATGGAAAGATAAGAGAGATATGTTGCATATATTTCCACTGAATATAAGAATGATATGTTGGAAATTGTTACAAGAAGACAAGAGAAGAAAGTAAAACTGGTGTAGATAAGCAAGATCCGGGTGAAAGAAAGACTCTTAGATGGTCTTCTAAAATTTTTGGACATATTCTTCAGTTGATGTTACTAAATGTCCATCAGCTGTACAATAAGCATTCCGGATCAACGATAACAATATACAAGTTTCGCTTGTCAGTAATAAGAGTACTGTTGAAGAAATATTCTAAACCTACAGCACCATACAGTTCTAATCACATTTTAAAGACACGACAGGAAAAAAAGGCTAGAAAAATTTTGAGAAAGCAGTGTAAAAACTGCTACAAAAATGACAAAAGAAAATATACGATTTACGTGTGTTCAACCTGCCCTGGAGATCCTGGCTATTCTTTAGACTGCGCTGAAATAAGTCATAAGTAACTTGATAATTGTACGGCCTATATATCGTATCCTATATTCATATAAAATTACATATTTACAACAAAATAAGTGTATTCTAGGGAGTGTTAGTTTTAGTATTTTTACGTTTATACATCAAAAGTATTATTACTTTGTAAACTGGAGTATTCTATTTTTTGCACTTTGACTTTTGTATATCATCAAATTAGTATAAATACGAATACATCAAGGACCACTAGTGCCGATCACGCGTTAGCTCAATAGAATTTGACAGAATTATAAAAATCTTTAATATAATGATAATAATAGCTTAAAAATACAATATTAAAAATAATAACTGTTAAATTTCAAAAAACAAAATGGCTCCTAGCCGAGTTCCATCCGCTTCGATTGGCAGCGAATGTGTTAATCCTCATTGTTCCAATGAATTGTATCACCATAATGTCCTAGTTAAGGGGTGTGCAAAATTCTCAGGCTGGGTTAAACTATTGCTTGCTTACTCGCTTATTTTATATATGTCTGTGACACAAGTATAGTTGCCATTTGAATCGCCAACTTTTCAAAGAAGATCTAAGAAGAACCGTATACTCTATTCCACGAATATACGACTGTTTTAAATTCGCTTTAAGGTATCGATTTAAATGGTCCAATGTGCTGAATTGTACAATAGTAAATTCTCCCCATTTTTAAAATACACAGTAATTCAGATTTTGAAGTTTATAATAATTACTATCATTGAGTTTAGTATTGTAAACAAGTTGGTTTTTGAATTAAGTTATTTAAACGAATACTTAAGTGATCAAATAGAGTAATTTATTTAGTCGAATATTCAATTAGTATTAAAAAAAACAAAAAAACTTACTTATTCTTCTAATCTCCTAAAACTATCATCAACGATCAGATTCACAGCCATAATCAGTCGGCGATATATGAAACTTTTTCTCTTTTTACCATCCGTTTCTTTTAGGACTAAAAAATCAAAGAAGCAGCTCTAATTATGCTAAATGAGACCAATTGTGTCGCGAATTCCTCGGCAGAATGTAGTAGGATCTGGTTACCCATATTGAAAGAGGAAGTTATTAAAAGGAAAATACCAGTATTGGTAAGTCAGTAACATATAGAGAATACATCATTTATGTTTTTTAAATAACAACCATATAAAATCGGAATTTGGTGTTTATTGAAGGTAAACTAAATGCACGATCAAATACTTACCATGTCGGGATAGTATTATAAGGTTTTTTCCTGGTTTTTCCCTCATAATTTACTATGGAATCACTAACTGGAGAATTTTACTGTCATCATGGCATGTATTTGTCTTTTTAAAGACGAATTACATGTTATGATCTTTTCTGAAGGATATTCTCAAGTTAAAGTTGATTTCATGTAATCGAATGAACTATCTTATAAGTAAAGTCGTTCCAGGAACGCAACTCAACAATATTGGCAATATCATTTTAAAGTCGTCTATTTTAAAACGTATAATGTATGTCTGAATTGTCAATATAGATGAGTCAGATAAAATTAAATTATTAGAAGAATTTTTCACTAAGTAACAAAAAACAAAATTTGTTTAATTTACTAATGTTTGTATTTTGGGAACGATTTCCGAAGTGGAAATTGAAACGTCAATAAACGTATTTTAACCTTTAATTGTTGCTTATTCCCATTTAAATATTAATTGATTCAAAGCAAACAAATATTTAAAACTAACAAAGTGAAATATTAGATTCTTTTTCTGGTTTCTGAACTATCGATCTGCCAATTTCTTTTCATTTATATTAAAAATAGTATATTTCTTTTTATTACAGTTGTAGTAATACCTAATAAAGTAATAAAATAGTGTAATATCAAAGAAACCCGGCACGCCTCTTTGGTGTTTACATTTCTCGGAAAGCTTACCCAAATGTCTGTCATTATATTTATTTATATAATTTATTTATTTATTTATTTATATATTTTATTGGAATTAGACCAATTTATCCTCATACTTCTACTTGCATAGTAAAATATTCGTTGTCGAAGTAATCCAAAACAGTTATATTCGTGGAATAAGCTATAATAATAATAAGAAGAAAAAAAATAGATTTGTTTTTGAAATAAATAATTTGAATTTATATAAACTATCAGTTTATTATCCAACAATATCTGTTAATATTATAAATCAATAATTTAAGTTCGTTAAATTTTACAATGTTTAGATATTGCAAAGGATAGTACTCCTCATAAATAACTGTTTTTGCAAGTTTTGGAATTCAATTTAGCACAAATATTTCGTATCATCGGAAACCTTCCGCGAAGATTTTCTCACAGATAAATTAACAAATGTGAGTAAATATCCAATGATTATCATTTGGAGGAACGCCTCGATTCATACAAGAGCAAATTTATTATATTCGCGTGCTGCACATTTTTCCCAGACACTCCTCGAAGTGCTTTCATTTGTTTTAACGCTCCTGTAGTGTCCCACATGTACCCTGCGTTGCGCAGGTGGGTGTTATCGAGTCGAGAAATAAGGGTCCTACACGGCTGGTATGTCATTTTTCAAATCCCGTCATCAAGTGAATTTTTGCTTGTCTTTTAGCATGTTTTAAAAATTATATTTTGTTTTACTGATGATTTATTAGATACTTGAATAAAATGTTGAATAAACGATACATCTGTTTAAAGAAAATGTGGAACATAATTTTGGTTTACTTACAGGTAATATCAGTATACGTAATAATAAATTTGATATTTTAATATGACTAAATAAAGCAATAAATTTAATGCAATGTAATGGCAGTAAAAAGGAAATTTAAAGTTTAAATAAGTTACTTTAAATAAGATACTTCGTTATTTCATTATTATCTAAGTACCAACGACATTGATTAAGCAATATAACAATTTACTGCAACAATACAAGAAGCAAGTCATCCGCCAAGCGGACCAGGTGGACGAAAAGCAAATTCAATTAACGGTAAGAAAAAACTTTAGCTAAAAAATCAAAAGACCAACGTAGTAGTATAAATAATCATCATCATCGTCATCAAACTGTGTGCGTCCATTTCTGGAAATAGGTCTCCCTCAGCTCTTTCCATCTGTCCATCCAGTTATTACTAACACGCTTCAGGTCGTCAGTTTATCTAGTTGATGGGCGTCGTCTGCTCTGTATTGCTTCTAGTCTTGTTCTTCACTCTAAAATACGTTTTGTCCTTCGGTTGTCTGATAGTCTGGCGACGCGTCCTGCCCAATTCCATTTTAGCGACGGGATTTTTTCGATGGCGTCTATTGCTTTTGTTCTATGACGTATTTGTTCATTTAGGATTCGGTCTCTCAGAGAAACACCCAACATCTGACGCTCCATAGCCCTCTGAGTCACGCGCATCTTATTCACTATCTTTTTGTGAGTGTTAATGTTTTAGCTCCTGGTAGAATTAAACGGACATTTGTTCAACAAATTAGGATAGCGATATTGCTACCATTTAGAGCTTACCAAGTCTAGTAATTACTTCCAATCCGAAGGACCACCCACTGGCGTGGGAAATAAGAACACAAGCAGTTCAAACAATACGTAATTTAATAATTGAATGTTACTACAACTAAGTTAATATCTAGCCAAAGTTTTAACGCAAGTTCTTCATTGAAATAGCCCCGATCACTGTCTATACACTGGTCCACGATACAGTAAAAACACAAGCACTGATACAGATTAAATATTAATACAACTAAGGACGTTTTCTTATATATGAATAAACTTTATAACTAATGAGTAGACTTCGGCAAATATGCAAATAAAAATGTAGAAAATATGCTCATAAATATGCACGTGTTTACCCGAAAATATGCAAATATTTTACAAAATATGCATACAAATAAATAAAAAAATCGTAAAATAGTAACAATTTTATTTAAAAAAAAAAGTGTACATAACTAAATATTTCCTACTATTCATTAAGATTTACATTTATTTTAAGTAACTACATCATTTTTAAGTATGAATAAACTTATTTAGAATTATGGTAACAATAAATGACCAAGTGGTGTTCAAAATTTTTTAACAAAAACTTGTGGCTTCTGTCTGAGTACATATATTTATATATGGAAAAACTTCGTTCAACATCAACTGACGTAACGGGAGCATTTTTCAAACTAACCAAAACATTTGGTTCTAAATTAATTGTTTCCGAAATATTTCCAGCTAGAACACTGACTACTTCAGAAAGAATATGGTAACCTTTATTTTTTTCCATAGTAGCTTCAAATTTTTTTAAAATATCTTTTCCAATATTACCTCTAACGTTCCGACAACATGACGCAAATTCTTTTATTAATGCTGTACTTTCGAACAATGGCAGTTTTGGTGATTCTAACTGAGTAATTGTTTTTTGAACAAAACTAAAATTTGATTTTATAAATGAAAGTTCTTGTTGAAGCAAGTTACTCTGAAAAGTTTGTTTAGAATCCAAAAGAGATTGGGAACTTTCATCTGTTAACGTATCAATTATGTTCTTTATTTTAACAAAATGATCTGCATAAAAATTAGCTGCTTCTAACCATGTTCCCCATCGCGTTAAAATAGGTTGTGGTGGAAGAGGAATGTTAGGTAGCATTTCTTTATAAAGTTGAATTCTTATAGGAGATTTAAGAAATACTTTTTTGACACTGGATATCATGGTATTTACAAGAGGAAACTTTTTTCGTATTTCCTCTGCAACTCTGTTTAATCCATGCGCTACACAAGTAACATGTATTAAATCTGGGAAAAATATTTTTAAATTTTGTCCTGCTTTCACCATATAAGGAGCAGCATCCGATAAAATAAGCAGTAATTTATTAGAAGGAATAGTTGTCGGAAGAAAAAAAGTTGCTAATGTTTCTTGTATAAAACGCGAAATTGTTAAAGCATTTGTTTTCTCAAGTTGCTGGCATGAAATAAGATGAGATTTTGGTAAGGTATCTTTTTTAAGAACACCAATCAATAAATGAGCAATATACTGTTCTGAGGAATCAGTGGTTTCGTCTACAGATATGTAAAAATAATTATCTGCAATTTCTTCCTTAATATTAATTAACACCGACGAGTATAGCCCATTCACATTATTTCTTCTTAGAGACCGATCACTTGGAACATTAAGTTTGCAATATTTTTTTAGAAACGAACTAAAATTTACATTTGCTAATTTTGAAAGCGGTATGTTTGCAGACACTAATGCGCGACACAAGTCTTCATTAAAAGTTTCTTGCTCATCTAATTTTTTTGAAGTAGATTGGAAACATTTAGCCATTGAAGTTTGATGTTTTCCTCCTCTTTTTCCTTTTTTTGCAATGTGTGAAGCAGTTCTCACATGTTGGTCTATCTGAAATTTCTTCTCACATGCTATCTATAAATAAAAATAAAAACCTTTATTTTAACCCAACCTTTAAAATATAAAAATATACAAGGTGTTTTTGGTTAATCAAATAACTGGTTTGGAAAAAAAAACACTCGCTAAGTGTTTTAAATGCAGTATTAATCCACAAATTAGTTTTTGTTACTAACCATTAGTACATCATATAACTTATTTTAAAATTCAACAAAAGTTTTTTTTTTGTTAATTCAATTACAATAAAAATAATTGTGTTTTAGAATAGCTGACTTCATAAAAAAAAGTAAAGGTGAAAAATTTTTCTAAATACACACCATTGTATTGTACCATGGACAATTTTTTCTCACTAAAGGAAGCTATTTTTCATTTAAAAACAACCTACGAGTACTAAATTTCAAGTAAATACGTTTATTGGTTTTAAAGTTATTGTTGTTATTAACTAAAAGAATTTAATTTTTTTTTAATTTTAACACCCTGTATCTCGAAAAGTAAATAAGTTTGACCCCTCATTAACTATATCGTTTTGTTCAATTTTTCGAGAAGTATCTACAGTCAAACGTTGTAAGTGTCATTTGGAAACACCCTGTATGTATGAAATATTAGATATTTAATAGAAAATATTAGATACTTACAATTTTGCCACAGACTGAACAGTAGATTTTTCCCATATCCATAGACAGCTCTTTATAAGGTTTAATCCAAGTTGAAGCACTGGTTGTTTTAGGCATTATAAAATCACAATCTTCCTTTTTGTTACGCACAACGAGTGTTTACGCTTTGAATATCAAAACAAAAATGATTTACAAATCTGAGCATCAAATTAGAAATGTTTAGGTACCTAGTTCAATAAACTGGGAGATTTTGGAAAATCCCTAAATTAGGAACAAAACTATTAGCCGTTTACCTGCTGTTAAGATACAATAAATTGTAGATAGATTTGGGGATTAGATCATAAAATGCAAATGAGCGAACCCTTAGCGATTATCCAATAACTGAATGCCTCAGTGACCGAGACTTTCTAAGAATGTTGAGGGCTACTTAAATTGATCTTCTTTGAAATTGTAAATGTTTTGTACCTGTAGAGATTACGTACTTAGATCATTTCTTGATTAAAATGACTACAAAATTTTATACAAGAATTGAAATAAATTGGTATGTTTAAAAATTTTCAAATACAGTATAAAAATCTGAACTTTTATGCACTTTATGCAAACTTTTATACAAATATGCCAAAATATGAAATATTTGCATAAAATATGCACAATATGCAAAATATGCAATATGCATATTTGCCGAAGTCTACTAATGAGCGTTCAGCATTTAACTCTAAGCTATGTAACGATAACTGCAATGCGCGAGATAAAACTCTAAAAACAAGAAGCGACCAGCTCAGCTGGGATACAATTTGAAACTGATTACGCGATATTCTAAAAACTCTTAAACCAAAAATGCGTCGAATTATATCGAATTCGAAACTAAAAACTAACTAATATGCGAGCGACCAACTAAGCTTCTTCTTCTTCTTATGCCGTCCCCATTAACGATGGTTGGCGACCACATTTTTAAAAGCTTCTCTGTCTTTTGCAACGTGGAATAATTCGTCTACAGTCATGTTTGTCCAGTCTCGAATATTTCGCAGCCATGACTTTCTCTTTCTACCTATTCCCTTTTTGCCATCGACTCTACCCTGCATGATGACCTGCAGAAGACTATATTTATCATTTTTCAGTATGTGTCCAAGGTATGCAGTCTTGCGTACTTTTATTGTGCTCAAAAATTTTTTGTCTCGACCCATCCTTCTCAGCACTTCCTCATTGGTGACCCTGGCAGTCCATGGAATTCTCAACATTCTCCAGTATATCCAAAGTTCAAAGAAAGCTAAACTAGGGTACAATATTATAATGACTTAAAATTCCGATGTTCAATACCTGACTATTGCAAGGAATTTTCGAGCGGTGGGGGACAACTTTGATATTTCTATATAGAGGTAGGTAAAAACCGACCTTTTGAATTCTTGTCTAAGAGAGAAATTTTTGGAATTGGTCGGAGAAAGTTATTCTACGAGTAAACATATCTTTTAAATACATTTTCCACATTCATGAGAATTTACCTAGCTAGAAGCTAAGAATTGTAAGTTAATTGCTACCAGTGGCGTAGCAACACTTGGATACATTTCTTACAGAAATTTATCAAGCTCCATAAGTAAGTACAGGTAACACACATTGGTCAAAGATTTTCCTTATAAGGCATATGGGTAGATCCGATTGAAATACATAGTTTAATTTACCTAACGTTGCCCAGGCTAATACTATGAGACGTGGGAGCTCACATGTCTGGTTATCTCTGCCCAACCGAATTTCATGTCTTAAGTACTTATACGATGTAGTCTGCACAATATCCCTTCCATCAACAGCAATATTTTGATTTAGCACCAGATTAGTCATTATTTGCGTCTTGTTTATATTAACCTTTAGTGCAACCTCCAAGGAAGCATGATATAATTTTTCAAACATTATTATTGAATTATCCATACGACCGGCTATAAGGACGACGTCATCTGCAAATATCAAATGACTAAACTTTCTGCATTTATGTTGATACCATGCTTGTTGAGATGTGCCTTTTTACAAGTATGTTCTAAAAGCGTCGTAAATAGCTTTAGAGAGACGTCTTCTCCTTGCCCTACACCTCGCTGTATACAGAATTTATTTGTTTCTTATTCAGATAGTCTTACGCTAGGTGTGGCATTTTGTTAGATATATTTGATTATGTCAGTGTAGAGATGGTCTGTTCGGCATTCTGTCAATGCTTTTGACATTTTCTGATGGTTTATGGTAGTATAAATGTTACGGTACTGTTAATAGAATATCCATGGAAAAGTATTTTAGGCGAAGGGTGGCATGTGGTTTACTTGCAGACAAAATGGTAGAACTGAAAGAAAATCAAGAAGATGATTGAGAATTTGTACAGAAAATAAGTCATTTTGTACCTCCAGAAACTATACTTACTTCATCTTCGCATTAGCACTTTAGACCTACTCATAGAAAATAAAGCGTTTTGCAATACAAATGCCAAACCTAAAAGATCTCAATGGACCCTTTTTTTTAAGTTTGTTAATGAGAATCTTGTTTGTCTGTTAACATATGTCCGACTGAAATAAAAATGAATGAACTTTTTTATGATTTTTATTTCCGTGCAGAAAAGGCCTAGAAAATTTATAAAATCTCATGCAGCAAAGTGCTAATATACACGGTGTTCCATTTAAATAAACACATCTTTGATTTATGCCGTTGTTGGAAAATAATTTTTAATTATAGACGACTTTGATAAACATCAATTTTGTTTGAAAAAATTTTTTAAATACATTATAGTTTAGACGTAGCAGAAGAAAACTGGTTTTTCGTACCTTGTATATATAACTATTCTGAAGGTGTTCTATACAACTACTATGTTTACACGCAACAAGTTGCCTCTACCGGAAAATTTATTTATGACGAATATGCTAACTTTAAACAATAAACAAGTTGGTAGAGACTTTTTATAAAAAATTAAATCTTAAGACCCTTGTGTTTAATTAATTTTCAAAGAAACGTTCTGTAACAAAAACATCATTATCGGCATTATTATTAGAAAATTGTTTGTAATTACTTGAAGAGTTTCATTAAGGAATACCTCGCAAGAGTGCATTCTTTGTACAGACATATTAATTTTCCATACAGCCAATGTGCAAAATCAATTTTAGCATTTATTCAACAATATTGGCATTGAATTAAATGATTGTCGAGGCTCTCAATACCGTAATTTCGCAGAGAAGCGTACAATAAGGGGGAAGTGCTTGAATAATGACCTCCTAGTTTCTTCATCTGTTTTCATAGTCATTAATTTATATAATGCTTTCTTAAAACCAATTAACAATTGCTGTAATAAAATCATGTGTGTATTAATAATCGGAGTCCATATGTGCTGAGAGTGGTGCTAGCAGTGGTAGATTTGTTATTAAAAGGGCACACATGATTGTACAAACATGTAATATATATATTTATATATATATATTTATATATATATTTATATATATATATATATATATATATATATATTATATATATATATTATTATATTATATATATATATATATATATATACACTCGCGATCATAAAATCCGGGTCATCTTGAAAATTTAAAGTTTCTTAAATATTTTTGCCTCTGGTGCAGTAATAACCTTTTTTTTGGCTAATGTATTTTTTATTTGTCATCAATGTTTGTTTTGAAAGAAAAAAAATGGTTTTTTATTGTTTTTATTGAAAAAAACAGAAAACAAATCAAATTGCTGATAAAACAGACATACGAAAAAAAAAATGGAAAATACAGAACGTGGTAAAAAATCAGTGAAATTTCAATGACCAATATCGTATATTGCCTCCCCTTGCTCTAATAACCTCTTGCAGACGACGGGGCATACTCTCAATTTTTCTCCGGATTACATATTGTTGTATGTTATTCCACTCTCTCACTAACAGATCCTTAAGCTGCTGTCCGTTGTTAGGAGGAGGTGTATGGGTTTGAATACGTTTTTTCAAATCCTCCCAGAGATGTTCGATGGGATTCAGGTCCGGAGACCTAGCTGGCTGGTAATTCCAACTTCGTCCAAGTATTACATACTAATCCTGGCAACGTGCGGTCGCACGTTGTCCTGCATAAAAACGGCGTTTTCTACAAGCCCCGCCATGTTGGGCATAACATGTTCTTCCGGAATCTCCGTAATGCACCTTCGTGCAGTTAGGGAGCCATTTTCGATGAAGGGTAACTCTGTGTGGAAGTCGGAAGATATACCTCCCCAAGCCATGACCGAGCCTCCACCAAATGGCATTCTTGGAGCAATGCAAGCTTGTGAAAATCGTTCACCGGTTCTCCTCCAAACTCTTACACGTCCATCGGATCCAGTTAGGCAGAAACGGGATTCATCTGAGAATAACACTTTGCTACAATCGTTAATTCTCCAATGCGCGTATTGTCGAGGAAAAGCTAGTCGTGCAACTCGAGGCACCCGGCGAAGTGGCGGTCCTCTAGCCATTACCCGAGAAGATAGTCAAGAAGAACGAAGTCTTCTTCTGACTGTTGCAACACTAAAATTGCGATTTCGTACTTCCTCTAGACGATTTTGATGCATAACCGCAGTTGAGGTCCGGTTTCGTAAAGCCTGAAACACAAGGAAACGGTCATCTAGTGCCTTGGGCGTTCTTCTTCGTTCAGAGCCAGGTCGCCTGGTTAGCAAACTTGCCTTCTGAAAGCGTTGAAGCACTCGTTGAACCGTAGAAAGGCTTACGCCAACAGTTCTTGCGACTTGCCGTTGAGTGTGACCGTCTTCCACAAGTGCAACAATTTGTGCCGTTTCAACAACAGTCAAAGGCATTTTTGTCAAAAAATAAACACTAATAATGGCACTAATAAACACTAATGGTGGCAATAATAAACGTTTGTCCGTTGCATTTGAACAGAAAGTCGAAGTACAAACGAGACATTTAAAACAAGCGGAGTTACAGGTAGCGTTCATTTTGGGAAGTGTGCACTTTACCACGAAATCGGCACTATTGGAATTCTTTGTTACAAAGGAAACCTCAACAATTCTCAGAAACATGCATTAGTTTGTATTTGTGTTATTATTATTTACGATAAAGCTCGTTAAAAATGAAATATAGGTGATTTTCAAGGTGACCCGGATTTTATGATCGCGAGTGTATATATATATATATATATATATATATATATATATATATATATATATATATATATATATATATATATATATATATATATATATATATATATATTGATTTATAGTATCAGCAATCGGTCTGTACGAAATAAAACTCTATTTGTTCTGTCTCAATATTTCGTCTCGATTTTGTGACTTTTTCGGGAGAAAACTGTAAATTTATTACAATAATTATTAGGTATATGTAAACAAAGTGAATATTTCAATACTTACAACTGAGGGTGTTAAAGCCAAAGTGGTGTAATTCATATTTTTGAAATTTTGGTGTAAGTCTTGCTTTATAATTTTGAGATACAGATCTCTTAAAAGGAAAAGTGGTATACCTTCTAACTTTATCTATACCTTCATAGATGGCAGTACCAATTAAACTAATGAATGAATAGCTGTTTTTATTAACAAACATTGTGGTGCAAGTCAGACATACACCACTATTCCTGCAACTGTTTGTGAAAAGTGTGGTGTACTTGTAAATCAACCACAGCTACATTGTATTTTGTTGAAGATGGATTCTCAATCTGATAAAGATACAAATAGCAAACCAAGTATCAAGATTGGAACTGGATCAAGATTGCCTAAGTCAACACGCAACCAATTTTACATTCAAGTTGGTGGAACTACTGTTAAAGCATGCAAAAATAATTTCCTTCACACTTTCCAAATTTCAGATGGCCGGATGACAAGAGCACTTAAAAAATTAAAAATAGGAGATCAACCAGGATCAGACAAACGGGGAAGTGGAATACCCATAATTAAAATTACTAAAAATGAGTGTTGTCCGGAAACATATTTCATCATTCCCCTCATACCAGTCTCCTTACACTAGAGCTCAAAATCTAAACAGAAAATATTTACCTCCTCACCTTAATATACGTCTTATGTATAACTTATATAGGGAGTACTGCACAGAGGAAAACATTTTACCTGTTAAAGAGCCATTTTACCGTAGATGCTTCAACAATGACTTCAACTTGCACTGTCATGCGCCACGTAAAGACACGTGTTCAAAATGTGACAAGCACAAAACAGAAATGTCCATTTTAGAAGATGGGACAGCAAGACACAACTTGGAAGTAAAACATGAACTTCATCTTCGAAAGGCAGCGGCTGCTCGAACATCTATGAAATTATATGCAGAAATGTCAAAGCCAGATCAATTGTTTATGCCTTCACTTTTGACTTGCAGAAAGTTCTACCGTTTCCTGTTCTCACCACTTCTGTGGCTTATTACAAAAGAAACATGTACGTCTACAATCTAGGATGTCATGAGCTATCAACCGATTTAAGCTTTATGTATACATGGGATGAGACAATTGCGTCACGTGGTTTGCAAGAAATAAGTTCTTGTGTTTTAAAACATAATACTATAAGAGCATCAGCATCAGAACATGTCACCATGTATAGTGACATTTGCACAGGTCAGAATCGGAATTGGAAATTTGAATTGTGTCTTATAAGATGGCTTTAAAGCAGTGATAAGACCAAAATTATTGAACATAAATTTATGGTAAGTTGTCACTCTTATCTTCCTAATAATTCTGATTTGGGATCCATAGAATCTTACGCAAGAGGTAAGTTCATTTATGTTCCGACAGATTGGCGCTCCATAATCGCGAAGTCAAGAAAGAAGAAAGCTTTTTTTGTAACACAAATGTCAGGCCAAAACTTCAAGTCTACGAAAAATCTTGAAGCAGCAATTACAAAGAGGAAAAAAAATTTCACAAACGAACAGCTGTCATGGCTCAAAATGCAATGGATTCGATTATTGAAGGAAGAACCATTTATGCTATATTACAAGGAAACTCTTAACGAGACCTTTCCATTTTCTGCTCTATGTCTAAAATCAGCAAAACCAGGAAGGCCACTTTCATACAGACAAATTGATCTGGAAAATTTAAACCCTGGGCCAAGACGTGTGGCTAAGGAAAAATGTGACATGTTCGATTTGCTTTCATATATTCCACCTATCAACCATGCTTACTTTCAGGAACTTGTTGAAACAACAGAAACACAAGATATAGGCCAACTGGATTTAGTTAATATTAAACATGACCGAGATGTTTTATTGCAAAGAAAGGACTTTATGATTGTATTAGTGTCGTTATTTGAGTAAAACATAAAATTTGTGCCTAATTTTATTCTATTTTTTTAATTTCAATTTACAACAAATTGAGTTTCTTCAAATGCAGTAACGTAAGTCACTTTAACCCTATAAAATACAACAACAGAACTACGTACATGATTTTCAATGATTATCCCATTTAGACAAATATATTTTCCAGCAATGTACAACAAAAAAAGTGCTAATAATCTGTTGTGTAATTTAATATAAAGATTTTAACAAAACCTTCTATTTCTCATAATGCACACAACATGACACACTACTTTGGGTTTAACGCCCTCAACTATAAGAGTAAAAATTTAAATGTTGTTAACATATCCAGGTAAATGACATTTTTGTTTGATTTTAATTTATTTAGGAGTTATGGTAACCGCAATACATTATATTGTATAGAGTGAATTCTTCTTGTACAATTTTTAGTGAATAAATTAAAATAAACAATTATTATGAGAGTATTACCTATATTATAAGGTGGAAAGATGGAGTTAATAGTAGAGGATTGAGAAAAAATCAGGAACATGGTAAATTGATCTATAAACTGTAATTGATGGTACGTAGTCATTTATTGTAATACTGATATTTAGAAATTCAATAAAATTGTAGGTAGAGTGACTAGAAGATTACTGAGTTTTTTTTAAAGGTTAAAATCTATCATATCATATATTGTTTAGTGTTGCAGTAGATATTACTTATACAGTTGGGGTCTGTCTTATAGTTGATAGATTCAGGAGTTTTATTAATGTGTACCATTTCAAGGAAAAGTCGATTTTTATAATTATCAACTTGTTCCAAGATTTTTACATTATTAAAGTCAAAGTTATGTCCTGTCTTCAAGAAGTGATCCACTAAAGCACAAGAGTTTTTTCGTAGGTTACAGTCACTTTTGTGTTTAGTGACACGTTGTTTAAGCCACTGTTGACTTTGACTAATATAATAACTTTGACATTGACTGCAATCTATTCGGTAAATTATATTACTCATTAGTGAATTTGGAGTTTTAACTTTTATTTTTGAGAATAACCTTGAATTTAGATATGGATTGTATTTAATTAATTTAATGTTCGTAAATGTTGTAAAAAGTGGGACAATTTGGTCTGTTAAATTTTTTATGTAAGGTATGTTTTTGTATGAAACTGTGATCGGAGTTTCCTATATGTCAATTTAAATAAACTTTTTGAAATGATTTTAAATAATGGCTACCCAAAACATATATTAAAAAAACTTATTTTTAACACTCACTTTTACAATAGAGCTTTAATAAATAATCCACAACCAGTAGATTATCCTTGTTGCATTTGTGAGAACGAATTCTGGATTGAAGTATTTGACTGGTTTGCCCAATATTGAGTTTTGAACTTTTTGTTTTTAATTTGGTGAAACATTTATTTAAAAGGTTGTTGCCTTTGTGAGCCACTGTTATGTTATGTTTAGCTAAAAGATTCGTTAATTTGTCGAATAAACCTTTTATATATGGAAGAGTTGTATACGTAGTCTTGATACTGTTGGGTTTATTGTTATTTGTATTATTGTAAATAAATTTTCAAATCAAGACTAAATAAATTTTACAACAACACACAGACTTGTTATGATACATAGAACTATATTTTTGGTTAATACTTCTAGTTTCCACATACACGGACACACATATACACAGCGAGTTATATCCGAAAACAGCCCGTTACTTTAATGTGTCAAACATTCCTGCAAGAAGTCAGTGGTCGCAGCAAGAAGTAATCCCGCTAGAATTCGGTTCAATCACTTCTTCACGAACTGTAACTCTAGGGTACTATACGGTTCCGTCAGTAGTGATTCTAGTACCATTAACATTTAAAGAGATCATGTAAACACGTATGCGTGTGAGTCCTGGCGCAAAGTAGTCTTACCTATGGGAGTGCTAATCTCAGCATTAGCGGAACCCCACACGATAAATCGTCCGCCTGGGATCGTTTACATACTCTTTACAACAACCGACATGTAACAGATCTACATTCACTAACTTAATGGGCCTATATCTTACTTTTTACAAACTCTTTTGTCTACGTTTTATGGTGTTTTAATCTTTATTTGACTCTCACTTCGGTTCGCCATCGCTGAAGCGCTTTTATCTCTCGGTGTATATGGTAACTCAAAGAGAAGCTGCCAACATACGGGGTGCCATTAAGACAAAGATATGAATGAAATGCCTACTTCGATTTTCTTTGAGAACAGTTTGTAACAGTAAAGCGCGGTCTTTCACTCACGTATTTTTTAATTGGTATGAAAGTCACACTTAAAATATATCAGTTTGATGTAACGTTTTATTTGCACAGTTTAAGAAGATGCTACTTTGCAAGTGAAAAGGAAACTGACTGAGTTGAAACGCCATTCTTAATAAAAAAATTATTTCGTTATTAAGTGTAAATATTTTAAGTCAGGCAAAGACAGATTATGTATTTTAGTATGATCTTCGATAAAGAATTTGGATGTATTAAAAGGATTATTTGCTACAACAATAGATGTACATCAGAGTAAATATTGTTTGGATGATATTTCGATATATAAATCACAAGTCGTTTTTAAAATATCTTTAATTAAAACTGTGGTGACAAAAATATGACAACAATAAACAAAAAATAAATCAATATATAGATAAAAAGGAATTGCCCAACGTTATCATCCAAATTTATTAATGAGAAGATCGCGAGGTAGCATATCACTGTCAGTATGAAAAAGTGATAAGAGTAAATGGAAAATAACGTGGCACTTGGTTGCGGGCGCAGGTAATGGCTTGTGTAAAAGCCAAGCCAAAATTTAAAAAAATGTTAGAGACATTCATTAATATCAGCTTATTTCATAAAACTAGATAACTTAACTTACAGTATTTAGAAATAGAAGAAGAACTGTCACACTTTAACCTACATTTGTCAAATTTACCTCTAAAATCTAATAGATAACATAAAAACTCATTGTCTCCAAGTAAGAGATGTAGTGCATTTAAGTCCTTCCCCCTTTTTTAAATTTAATGTTTGTTTCGTCCCCCTTTTAAGTGTTTTCTGTGTGTCTTAAATTGTCCTTAATTTTTAATTTTAAATACTTGACTTTGCAATCATTTGCCATATATTCCAATAGAACTTTATCAAAAGAATTTGGTAATTACAAGTTGAAGGAATTGCACTCCCACACAATTTGTACATCTAATCTCATTCATTGTCTTACAACTGTCACCTTCATAAAACAAAATCTCAATAAATAACACACATTTCATAAATATATCTCTAGAATAAATATAAATAACTTTTAAATAACTCAATGATATGGAACATTACTTTCATCTAACAAATAATCACATTACACCTATCTCTACTTCATTGGATAAAATCTGTCTTCTCAAGAACTCCCCCGTTTACTGTCAAACAATTACAATAGCAGACTTAAGTTCTCCATTCAACAATACAGGATAGTTTGAACCATGTTCTTTCAACCATCAATTAATAGAGTACCGGCATGTAAGTAATGTTTTATTTATTTGTTCATTTATTAATTTATTACAATTTAATAGACTATTTTATTAATTTGTGGGTCTGACCTTGTCTGCTTAAACATTTTATTCATTTTGAAAAACCACAGACATGTAATATTGGCATAATTACTGTAATTTATATCATCTATGTTTGTCTATCTTTCTTAGACAACACCCTAATATGGGTTTATTATTTCAGCATTTATTTAACTTTGTATCGAGACCTGAAGATGCTTTGCATATTGTAGAAAGGGAAACCGGTCGTCTGGATAGTTAAATTAAATTGATTGTGAGTAAGTCTAATTTATTATTTCTTTTACCTTTTGAAATGGACTCACACAAGCAACACCTTCATGATCCAAATAATTTAGTTTTTTAAAGGACATTACAAGAAAAGTGGGTGTAATAATAATACATAAGTATATAAAGACATAAAGTTTCAAAGCTCATATATACAAATAAGTTAAAACAGAAAGCCTTCGACCCAGACTATAAATTTAACCTTTTAAGAGTAGCGAACACGATCTGCCTAAAAACTTTAACATACTTATCTTGTAACACGTTAAACGATGTACAGTGTTTAAGGCACACAAAATAAACGAAGCTGCGTTGCTCAAAGTCGGCGGTGTCGCCGTGGTTCTTAAGACATTACCACTAGTACAGACCAAAATTAGGCTTTCGCAAAATGTATTTGCTTCTTTAGGATACGCTTAAATAAGATTATAATTATTTTATTAGTAAATACAATATAAAAAAACGAAAAAACAATATAAATTGTTTATTTTTTTTTATTAAACTTTATTAAATATGTCCTTTAGTCAACAACTTTGGTTATTGACAAAATTTAGTACTGTTTTTGTAAATGGGGTGTATTTGTTGATCCGGGATTGATTTATTTCTTTTGTTTTGTCATATCACGACTCCGTGATTCCGTGATTGTTTACTTTAGGCTCGGTTTATTTCTTGTCTGTTCCGAAAATAAAACATTCTTAGCCAAGAGGTAGTTGAGGAAGGTGACAAGGAAGGCAGTGAAATATTTAAATATGTTTAATTTCTCCTTCTGTAAAGAGGTAAAAAAGGGAACTGTTAATGTCTCATTTAGACTAAAACCTGGTAGGATAAAACCTGTAGAAAAATTATAAAAGCTAATGGACCTTATCGAAAGAACACTTCACTAGCTATTCATATTGCTGTATAATATGAAATGACGTCGTGTTTCTTATAATCTGGCTTTCCTCTCGAAATTATGCGACATTTGTTTATTGCTCGATCGGTGTCAGGACAATTTTATTTGCCAAAGCACATTTCTCATAAAGTAAAAGTAGACATATGAGAATGCCGATTAACAACAATAGCATATACACTTTGTCATTTGTAGATTATCAACTAGTGATAGCATAAGATTATGAAGATATTGAGTATATGACTGAAAAAAAAAACGAGGAGTATAAAAAATTGCATCTATGAATCGGCTCGAAGCTTTCGAAATGTGGTGTTATAGGCGCATCTTACGTATATCCTGGGTTGACAGAGTTACTAATGTGGAGGTCCTGCGTAGAATGGGGAAAGAATGTGAAATTCTCATGACCGTCAAAACAAAAAGTTGGAATATCTAGGTCATGTAATGAGAAATCAAGAACGTTACGGCCTTCTCCAGCTGATTCTCCAAGGGAAAGTAAATGGTAAGAGAGGACCGGGAAGAAGACGCATTTCCTGGCTTCAAAATTTGCGAAAGTGGTATAACACGACTACCACTGAACTGTTCCGCGCTGCAATAAGCAAAGTGAAGATAGCCGTGATGATCGCCAACGTCCGGAACGGATAGGCACTTTAAGAAGAAGATAAAAAATTAGAACTTGAATTCAATATCCAAGATATATATATATATATATATATATATATATATATATATATATTTAGGGATTCTACAGTATTCACTGCCTTTCCTCGCTCAACCGTTTCCATCTCTCTCTGTTGTTCCATTCTCCATCGTTTAGGCCTCTCTTACTCATGGCGTCGTCTACTTCGTTCCTCCAGGATTTTCGGGTCGTCCTCTTTTCCTCCTTCCTATGGGGCTCCATTCGGTTATTCTCTTTATCCATCTGCTGTCGCTAGTTCTTCTTACATGTCCATACATCCAAGAACCTAGTATATTATTATGCTACATGTGTATCGGCGGGAAACAACAGGACCTCATATTTAAAGATGGAGAAGTTGTCAAAGATTGCAACACATATAAATATTTAGGTATGATCATCACAAAAGAGGGCAACGTAGATGACACAATTGAGGAGAAAAACAACCAAGCAAAAAAAGCAATTTCCCTTCTCAATAGTATCCTTTGGGATCAATTAATCTCTAATAATAACAAGCACAAGATATATAACACAATCAACAAAAGTATAATTACCTATAGTAGTAAAGTATGGCAAATTAAGGCAAGATACAAGAGAAAACTTGAGGCAACGGAAACGGATTTCTGGAGACGTTCAGCTGGAAAATCTAGACTAAAAAGAGTAACGAACAACAGAATACGAGAAATTATAAAAGTAAAACATACAATAGTAGACGATATCAGTACCCAACAACTTAGATGGTATGGTCAAGTACAGAGAATGTGTGAAGAACGTCTCCCAAAACAAGTCTTAATGTGGAACCTCACGGTAGAAAAAAAAAGAGGAAGACCTCTCCTTAGTTGGAGAGAAGGCATCAATAGAGAAATGAAAGACAGAGACATAGAAGAGGACTTATGGATGAATCGATAGGAGTGGCAACTGGGTATAGAATATATTACATTTGATCAAACTTTGATAGGTCTGTGGATCTTATTTTGATTTTTGTATATATAGCGGTATTATAATCCCTCTATAATGGGCTCTATCTAGCCGGTTTGAACCACCTGAAAAAAAAAATAAATAAGAAAAATGTTGGAAAAGAAATGAAAGGCAGAATTTACAAAACAGTCGTCAGACCAATAATGACATAGGCGGCAGAAACACGACCTGACACAGGAAAGAGAAAAATAATGTTAGAAACAGCAGAGATGAAAACAGAAAAATTGATAGTAAGATAATAAGGGACAGAGATAGAAATACAGATATACTACCCAGATGTAATGTGGAAACCAGCAAGGACTAAATAAGAAATAGAAGAGTAGAATAGAGCGATCATATAAGCTAAATGACAACAAAAATATGACAAGGAACGATTCGTGATACCTGAAATATTATCTTTGTTTGGATTTGTTCGATTCCCAGGGTCTTTAGTACTGCCAGTCATTTTGTTAAATATGGTAAAGTTAGTACAGTTAGGTCGTCTTCCCATACCAGCATTACCATTTTTTCGCCAGTATGTCTTCTGAGACGTCCTGTCCACTGGAGTCTTCTAAATTTTTTTATGTTAACGTCTGGATATTGTTGCTCCAGCTCTTTGTTAGTTCTTAATCTATATTGTCTTACTACTCCATCGCGCACAGTCCCAAAGATCTTCATTGTGATTTTTTCTTTCTCAAACGCGTACTTCGTTTGCCTTCGGTTGTCGCAACCCTACGGGTCTTATGACTGTTTTATATAATTAATCATATTAGTATTACTTACATAAAATTAAAAACAGTTCATATTTTATACTTTATTTATGCTCTTTTTAGTTATTTTAATAATGAGAAAACGATAGTAAGAATATAAGTGTGTATTCAGACCAGATATGCTCTTTGGAATTTAACATGAATACTCGTCCACCTTCTCATACACTTTGTACCATTCGTTTCCTCCTGCATTGAAAATGTTGTATTGATTTGAGAAATTTCAATGACAAGTTCGTGTAGAAAGGCGCCTCTGATACATATATTATGTCATTATCTTTGGCACGTACATCGTGACATGTCAAAAATCACGAAAGATCCTCGGTGGCATTTTCAGGAAAACTATAAATCAAACTTGTTGCCGATTGTCACGAACAAATTTTTGCTTTCCTTTTCCATGTATACATGGCCCTTTCATTGTCTTGTGGATTTATAGATATTGGGGCATTCAGGCCAGTTTGAAATTAAATTAAGAAAAGTTTAAAGTTGAGAGGATTTTTTTTCTGAAGGGTATCAAATTTTTAAATTAGGAATTTTTTTTAGGAATAAAATTTTAAATATAGGAGTAGTAATTAAATATGTATTTTCCACTAAATTATTGGATATTAATAAAGTTACTAGTACAAAAAAATCTAATCGCACTGTTTTTAACCTTTTCAGCCCCACTTTTGTTACTTACATAAACGGAGTTGTAATCGTAATTTCTGAGATTTTTGTATGTAATTAGGTTATGCAAACAGGTTTGCAAATAATTTTGACATTGATAGATGGGACATACGTATCCCACTAGTATTGTTAACTGGGACATATATATCCCACTGATAGACTATGAAAAATGTCCAAGTGTTCTTAAACATTTATTTAACAAAATTTTACCGTTTTAAGTGTGGTATGGCGTATACCAATTTCTGCAAAGTGGAACTTGACACATTATGCACAATATTGAAGTTTTTCTATTTTCTGTTGAAAACACCTTGCACAACGTTGACGTGTTCCACCCTAGAGTGGCAGATGTTTTCCTACATTTATCATGCTTTTTGTCTTCTTGGAAGTTCTGTTATCCACGCCAAAGCATGGTACTACGTCTTTAGACTTCATTGTACTAGCTTATTTAGGCACAACATTCTCACCAAGCATTCCAACAACTGGTCCGTCTTTCAGCTCAACATACACATTTATGTCATAGGTGTACCAATAAAAACGTAATATATCAACTTAAAACGTCCTTGTAAATTTTACCATGCCTTTATCAAGACTCGATAGAGAATGAATTTTGCCTAGAAGAATCAGTTCTACATTTTTAAAAAGTATGCTTCAAACCATTAACGTTTCGTCTACGTAATAGTTCTTGGAAGAATTTTGTTTTTCTGGATCATTCATGTACATTTTGGATAGTAATAATATAAATCTATTTCTAGAAATATTATTTTTAATTAATATGGTACCAACGGATGTATGGGTTGACCAATAGTGTCGAAGTACTGGCAATCTATTGTAACTGATTACAAAAGAGCAACCCAAAACTATTGCAATCTCCCTGATGTCGGTTTTAGCAATTGTTTTCCAATTTTATTTTTTATAAATTGTCCATTTCTTATTAGTGGATTCTCAAATAAAAATACAATAAATGAAAGAAAACATTTTTTAAATATCTATCAGTTTCAAAGATCTTACCTCGGTATCTATCTCACAGGTGTTTTTTGGAGGAATCTGGAATCTTGGAAGAAAGCTATTAGTTAGGGTAGACCATATTATATTTTCCTCTTTATTGCCTTAATCCTGACTTGTTATCGGCACCAGCACTTGATTATCTGCGAAATCTTCAGTTTTATTTCCAAAAAGTTGTTTATCATCACTGTTGACTGCTTCGTCTTTTTGATCATAGGAATCAGAAGATATTGTTCAATCTATCTCATAGTTTTTGTCACTGTCGTCATCAGTCCCAAGGGTCCGACTCACTTTCAATGTCTGAAAAGTTATCGGCCAAAGAGTGAAGTTTCTTTTTAGAAAGCCCTTGTTTTGACATACTGCAAAAAAAACAATGGGTTAAATATATCCCGCTTAAAAATATCACTAGGACATTACTGTCCCGCTAAGGTTTTTCTAGAAAATCAAGATTTTTTTTTTAGCAAAATACCATACTATATTAGAATATCGTGTATCAGTGATACAAATTTAAAAAAATATACATAAACACATAAACAAACATACATAAACACAATAAAGTGTCGAGCTCGTGTGAAAATAAATCTGTATTTATGCAATTTTATTTTATTTTCTTGCTTTTGATATTTATCCCGAGGGTGCCGAAAAAGTTAAAATTTTTAAAATATTATATTATTATAATCTCGGCATATAACCATTTTTAGTTGTTAATGTTTGAACTTTTCAGTTTTTTGTGACATAAACATAATCAAACATTCCCATATATATTAACTTAAATTTTTTTATTGATTCAGTCTTTATAATATGATACATTTATTACAGGAATTATCTCTTTATTGTCGTTACCCCATTACTGAGGAGCTTGATTTCCTACAATATTCCCAGCAAATATTTTTAATTGGCCTATGTCTTTGGTTGCTCTAAGAGTTTTGCAGAATGAGTAACCCGCAGAGTTCCGAATTTGGTCAGACCATCTGGGTGCCGATCCTTTTGGTCTTCTTCCCGGAACCTTTCCAGAAACAATTAACCTCATAAAATTATCGTTCATTCTTCGAACCACGTAAATTAATATCTGTAGAATTTGCTGCAGACATATTATGGACAGCCTTTTTTTAACGATGGGTTATCCAAGGTATGCGCAGCATTTTTCTCTAATACTGCATCCGACAGGCATTAATTTTTTGACGTTCTTGTAATTAAAGAGTCGAAGTTTCTGCTCTATATAGAAATATTTAGCATAACAATGCATTTATCAGTGTTATCTTGATTTTTTGAGAGATACATCTGTTTTTTTAAACTTTAGTTACGCAACGTATTGCATTTTTTTGCCATTCTATATTCCTGCAAGTGTGCAACTTTATTGCTTTTCCATTCAACTCTTTGCAGGAAATCTGACATCTAGCATGGTTACTCCATCGGTCCATTATTGTAAAGCCATCCTCATGATATGTTCATCATAAATATTAAATAAGTGAGATGACAAAACCCATCCTTGTTTAACCTTTATCACTTCCCTGAATTGACTTAAGAACTTCTGATCTAGTCGTAATCCTATGACTTATAAGATACTTAAAACAATATTTGAGCAATTTAGTACAAAAAATAGTTTTGTTATTGACCTTCTATATTAGTATATTGTGCTATAATATTTAAATCATTAAATTATAATCAAATTAATTTAAAATCTCCTTACTAATGTCACTATCATTTTTCATGCCTTGATTCTCACGCAATGCCTGATTCCGTAATTAAATTTCCTTATTGGTTTCCACCTTTTCCTAAACCTTTACAAACACATGTGCTGTCTGATGATCTTCCACACTTGTAGCTCGTTTTATGGCAGTTTTATAAAATCTTTTTGTTATTTTCATATCTCTTCCTTCGTTCATACGACACAATACTCCTATAATTTCATCCACATCTTGCATCACTGCCTACATCTCTATTTATTATCAAAATCAAAATCAAAGCTAAATTGACTTTGGTGGGACAAGCAAAAATCCAATGATAAGAAACATTTTCTAAAAGAATGGAAAACGACTTCTATGGTCGACAGAGACGTAAAGATAGAGAGATCAATAATTGACAGTTGTGACATCCGGTCTATTAAACAATACAGGTTGCTGAGTTTAAGACTCAGCTGTTTTTTGGTAAATATATGTTTTCTTTATGTGAGCTTGTGATCCAAATGCAGTTCCAAGTATTTTATGTCGTCTTTCTTTAACAGAGGTTGACCGTTTAACAATACCGGACGGCAGTTTCTCTTGCGGTTTGTTAATGATACCTGCGCAGATTTTGTCTCGTAGACGCCACATTTTTAGCCAAGTTTGTATTACATTTAGGGTACCCTGCACTCCGTGTGATGCTAAAATTGGGTTTTTATAAGAACTGGTCGAACTTTTAGTCCAATTGCGTGGCAAATGGACCAAAAAGGCGGAGGAAGCCTTAGTCATCTTAAATTTATAAGGCAAATAGCTTGCAAATTTCTGGAAACCTACAAAAAGGTACCAAACGCGGCCCAATAAGACAGAATCCCAACACGGTCTTACATTCAAGATATAATGGTATGAACCATTTTATTGTTTATCAAGAAAAACAATCTCGTTGCGGACTTTGAAAGAAGAAGGTTAAATTTTTGTGCGAAAAATGTAAAATACCATTATACCCTAAACAATGTTTTAAGGATTTCCATACTTTGTAATTATTTTTGTATTAATAAAGTTTTACTTTCTAATATATACTGCTTCTTACTGCTATCCTTTTAAAAGAACATGACATATTTTGAGAGCTAATGCAAAAATTAATATTTTAGTATATTTTGTCGTTAAATAAGACAAAGATTTTCTTATATTTCATTTAAGTGAAGATAAAAAAAAATAGTTTCAGTAATATGCGGATTAATAAGATACAATGCAAATGTCTACAGTAGCTAAAGAAGGAAAAATCGAATATAAAAAGGTCTTTGACATAGAGATTTCTTCCAAATGAACACCTGATACTCGGCAGAATTTAAACATTCTTATCAGGAAGACACAAAGCATAGAAGAATTAGTAAAACTTGCTACCAATTTCTGATAAAAATAAGTATCTATTGAAAACGAAGAAATTTAAGTCACTTTTATTTTTTACTAAGTTAGACTTTAGTTTTAACTTTAAAATATTAAGTGTAGATCCGCCTTTGATGTTCACGTCTATATTATTTCTATTTTTAATGAAAATTAACGGCTCAATAGCTTACATTGAAGACTAATATATCGTTTCAAATGCAAGAAATGGTGACATTCCAAAGCATGGCAAGCTGCGAAACCAAGAGCAATCCGTCTAGCTCATGGGGCTGTAATTGCGACGATTGGAGATGGTTATTGTGAAAGGTCATGGGTCGTGCGAACTGTCTTGCGTTGTGATTTGTCGCGCCGCGTTAAAGCCCGCCAACCATGGACATCCGCAGTGGCGTCGAAACCTATAGAAAATAACAATAAAATCAATTACCTCAGATTACAATAATTGATGTTATAATTTTGTTTTTACAATTTTTCTTAAAAAAATTGGCACGATAGTTTATCATTTTAAATTCGATATTGCTATAATAAAACCTAACCTTTATAACCCAATTTTTAGTTATTATGATCTTTTTATAAAAAAGTTTAACAAAAATAAAAGCACAGACTGTTGTACCAACACATTATAATTCTAAAGAGACTTGACAATTAGAGTATTAAATTTCGAATCAGTACGAGAGGTTGTGCCTGAAATATAGGATAAAATAAAGTGATCGTAGTTTGTGGGACACCTGTCTGTTCGTGTTACTGTGAGTCGTAAGTAGTTATTTTGAGTTATGCCTAGGTCCTCAAAAAAAAGACTTATTTTGGCCAGAGATTTTGAAAAAACTGTTATAAAGTGATATGAAATTAGTAACGCTAGTGATATGCTGTTTTATTGAATAAGCATATTGATTCCAATCACGAGAGTAATTCAGAGTTATGGGATAAAAATATCGCTGACAACGAAGATAGTTCATATGTTGTTCACAAATATTCAAAAGATAAATATATATATATATATATATATATATATATATATATATATAAATAACGAAAAGGGTACCCCCCGTTAAAATAGGCAAATGCTCTCACTTTCAGAATTAAATTTTGTTAATTTTTTAGCGTTCAATGTGATTAAAAAATAAGGCTCAGGGCTCAGAAGCTTTAACAAAACTTGTATATTTTTTATAAACCCTTAGGGTGAGTGTACATAATCTAAAAATGCATTTTTTTTTAAACTTTCTTTTGGAGGTGACTACAAATCCAATCCCTTTTTATTTTGTGGATTTATTCAAAAGCTGTATCTCAAAAGCTGATATTTTTCAGGATTTTCCATGTGATGTGGTATCTTCAAAAATCAAAAAAACCATCTTATTAAAGGTTTTGGGGGATTCCTCCATTTTACAGGCTTTAAAATAGATCATATCAAGATTTTTGTGGGTTATATATATTCTAAATTAAATAAGACCTTTAGAACATATTTTTCACGGTTTTAAGGGTTTTGGCGGGGTTAATCATATTTTTTGAAATTGACACAACCTGAATCAGTTTTCTCATATTTTTACTTTTTATATAATTAAAAAATAGGAATAAATGCTTTCGAAAAAGCATATTACTTTTTTTTGAAGGTGGCTGTAGGTCCAATTTTTTTATGTTATCTCTGATCTTTTTGAAATTTTTTCGTATGATGCACGATTTTTGATCTTCAACAATCCGAAAATCTGTTTTTTATTCCATAATTTTCTCAATGAGTAGACTGGTATAATAAACAGAAGGTCAGGATCCGGGCGAAATAGAATCACCACCCAAAGAGAACATAAGTTTGTTTTGTCCGCAAGTTTGTATAATAAAAGAGCCTCTTCGATTTTCTTACGAAATCAACTTCAAGAGGTAAGAAATGTTAATGTTAGTGAATGGACAGTTCGAAGAAGGCTTCAAGCGTTGTTGGATTATCTTGCAGAAAGATGGCTAAAGGACCACCATTACAACGCCGGCATTGGATAGCAAGATTAAATTGTGCCCAGACTCACTTTCATTGAAATAATGTAGATTGGAGCAACGTACTGTTTTCAGATGAGTCGCGTTTTTGTTTCAATGTGCCAGACCGACGTCGTCGAGTATAGAAAAGACCCGGATAATAATATGCTGCGGCTAGTGTTGATGGGCGACTCTCATTTGACGGTGAATCGGTTATGGTCTGAGCAAAAATTTTATACTTTATATAGTATAATGGTTTATATAATATAATAATATAGGTTATGGTCTGAGCAAAAATTTTATACTTTATAAAGTATAAAATATATATATATATATATTTTATACTTTACAAGGGAACACAGAGTTAGTCTTAATACAAAATAGCTCCCATACATATCACAGATACATTTCTGAAGTTTTAAATGATCTTGTCACTTTCATGACTATTACGGGCAAATGGCATATTCATTCAAGATAATACTAGACCCCATACTGCCAGAGTTGTCAGAGAATACTATGATGAAGTGGAAATTAGGCGGTGTGATTGGTCTGTATTCAGTCTAGACGTGAATATTATCGAACATGTCTGGGATGAGTTGGGCCGAAGTATCCGAAGACATACTCCAAGAGTCGTTATTGCAAAATGTGATCCGAAACTTAATTGAATGTACGCCTGGTCGCCTACAAGCTGTCATTAAAACAAGATGGGGAAATATAAGCTATTGATGAAGATTTTTTTCCAACATTGTTTAGTTTTAATTTTTTGTCATTTCTTAACAAAGTTTACTTTCTTTTAATTGTAAATTAAAACTCAAAACCAAAATATTTCTATTAATTAAATATTGTTTATTAAAGTTAGTTTACAAAATGCCCTACTAATGTTTTACAACCGCAATAAGAAGTTTACAACCAAAAATGTCACTGAAATATCACAATTTTTAATGTGAAATAATTTTTTAACCCGCCAGTGTATGTGATAAAACGTCGTCAAAATAATGGTTTTTCTAAAAACCAAAGTTATTCAACTCGGAGTCAAACCCGGAAAACCACAGAAATCACATATAACTCCCGCCGAAATTTCAAGTGTAACATTCGGTTCATCATCATAAGTGGCTCGACAATCCGTTGTGGATCTTGGCCTGCTCACAAAGAAGTCGCCACTCCTGTCGATTCCTGGCAACTTCCCTCCATCTTCTAACCCTTAGAATCTGTAGATCTTTTTCCACATTATTACTCCATCTCATTTGTGGTCGTCCTCTGCTTCTTGTGCCCTCTGGTTTTGAAAATGTTAATCTCTTCGTGTATTCGTGATCTGGCATCCTAGCAATGTGTCCAGCCCATCTAAGTATCTGCACTAACATTCGGTTACGTACTGAAAATATTTGCGCAATAATGTCGGTTAAACCTATTAATGTCCAAAATTAAATTTTTATTAAAAAGAAATCAAAACTTTAGATTGAAATAAAGAGAGGTGTGTTTTTAATAGCAATGTGCAAAATTTACGTTTTTTGTTCTTTGTAACTGTCTTTTTTTTACATATGATATATATATTTGTTATATATTTGATATTTGACAAAACATTGCTCGGAATGAAGTCCTACATTACATTTAACATACGATTACATACGGTATTTGGTACACTTGCCACATTTGCCGAAACTTCGTTGTTTTTCAATTTTATCCACCAAATAACCCACATTATCCAAACGAATTTCGCTAGCAACATGTTTCGAAGATTTTAGACCTCCTTTAGGGCCTCCACAATTCGCCTGTAAAATTCTAATAAAGAAATTGCCTCAATGTTGCGGTAAAGAAACCATATGTTGACGATTGCCTCATTGAAGCAAAATCTAAATATCGCCCAATACCATTTTTTAGATCAAATTCGAATTCCATATTTACCGCTATAATTTTGCTGTCTTTTCTGAGCCATCTGTTACAGATTCCTATAGTAAATATTTCTGGAGTTAAAATATTAGTTGCCATAGTAACTCCATTATTGTCATTCGAGCGAAAAAGAGTGAGCTGAATGTTCTTCGCTATGTAAAGCTTGGAAAGTTCCACGAATTATTTTTTTATTTTTTTAAGTGGGGCTCTTTCAATCCTGTCTTTTCTAATTGTGCCGATACAATGTATCTTTTGATCTCTCAACCTTGTCAGTGAAGGTAAAAATGTAAACAACATATCAATATAGATAACAGATTTTTGTGGTAAAAACCCTGTACACAGCTTTTCAGTTACGGAACTTCCTAACGAGTTACCCTGTAATTTATCTCTACTTCCAGTATAGGGATGAAATTTTGCAAGGTAACCTTTATTGGTCGCAAAGCACTAGAATTTATATCCGTAACGCATGGGTTTTCCTCAAATAAACTGCTTTATTGAATAATATCCATAATACGGCTCCATGATTAAAATGTTCATTTAGATCAGTGGTTCCCAATCTTTTTCGGCCTACCGCCCATTTTTCCAAAAACAAAATACTTAACGCCCCCCTAAAAAACTCTTCCATTCTTAAAATTAGTAACGCACTTTCATTCACAATTGTTTTACCTTTTTTGGGTCAAAGGCTACCTTAAATATGATTCGAAGACCCCTTAACTAATCCAAGCAACAACAAATTAAAAAAAAATGTTTTATTTAAAAATACAGTATTCATGTATTGATCAAACTTTAACTTAAATACATATCATAAAAAACAATATAATAATAATATAACATTTTTAATGAGAAGGCTGAGCTTGATGTAATGATAGTAATCTGTCAATATTTGGTTTCATACTTGTCATCAGCAATCTTAAATCACCGCGCTCCACTATGGACAGCCTATTTCTCTTCTTTGTTAATAAATTGCTGACTATGCTAAATTCTCTTTCGGTTAAATACGATGAAGGAGAGGCAATGAAAAACTTCTTTGATGCAGCATATAAAGCTGGATATAATACTGAAATTTGACATTGCAGCCAAAATTTCTTGATATCCATTTTTAAATTTCACTTTTAACTCTTCATTCCTTGACAATTCTATCAATTCCTCCTGTAGTGATAATTCTGCTGTTTCTAAACTTGAGAACGGCTCTAGCACCCAATCTGGAATAATCAGACCAAGGATATCCTGAAATCTATTCCTAAAATCTTCTTGAAGTGCTTCCAAGTGCTGGCAATATACCAGAATGTCTTCATCATTTGTCTCCAGAGAGGAAAGATTTTGAAACTGATGAAATTGTCTCCGACCCAAATTTTGCCTATACAAATAAGTTTTGACACGAACGAGGAAATAGTTCCTTTTGCTTTGATCAAATTCAAATTATCACCTTGTAGCTGTAGGTTTGTTTCATTAAATTTATCGTATAAATCAGTTAAATAAGCAATATCGCTCTTAAATTTTAATAAACTGTCTCTCAAAGAATCATCTTTGCTTTAAAAAAACTCTAAAACTGAGTCAAAGAGATCATAAAATCTTTTTAGACAGGTACCCTTCGAAAGCCATCGAACTTCTGCGTGCAACAATAAACGATTAAAATTCTCGTCGTTTTCATCACACAGTTTTCTAAACAATCTATCATTGAGAGCACTGCTTTTGATCTTGTTATCTGCAGTAATTACATATTGTAGTGAACAATGAAGGCGATCACTAAGATTTTTTGTAACTAAATATTGTCTGTGAATTACACAATGCACGGCGAATATATTTGGTACCGCTTTTTTCAAATATGCTATCAGTCCGCGGTGTCGTCCAACCATTGCCGGAGCACCATCTGTAGCAACAGTTATGACATTTTGCAGAGGTATACCTTTATCTGTAAAATAGTGTTCCAGAACATAAAATGTCGATTTGCCTTTAGTATCTGTTTCCAGTGTTCTTGACAGATTTTTTCACTTTTTATGAAGCGAACGTACGCAAGAAGTAAAGACTCATTGTTTGGCAGAGTTGATTCATCAAGCTGTAAAGAAAACTCAGTAGTCTTTAAATAATCAGTTAGAGAACGCTCCTCAGACATTTCGTCAATTCGTCTCTGTACCGTATTATTGCTTAATGGATTTTTTTTAATAATATCAGATGCCTGCTGGTGCAGTACAGTCCGCAAAACTTCACTTACAGCTGGCAGTATTAATTCTTCGCCAATAGTATGGGGTTTTCCTGATTTAGTTATAAGTAAGGAAATGTTATAAGAAGCATGTAGCCCATCATCGTCTTGCTTTGATGCTGCTGAAAAGATACTAGCTAAAGTTGGACGTTTGAAATGTTGTTTTTTGAGCATTTCAAAATATGATAAATTTCTGTCTTTTCTGTCGGGATGTATTTAGGTCAAATGTTCTTGTAATCGTGAAGGTTTCATGACTTCATTTGAGAAAACTTCTGGCAAATTAAACACATTGGTAATGTCTTATTAGAAGGCGACTCAATAAAACCATACTTCAAATATTCGACATTGTATTGTCTGCACTTTTTCTTTGGATCGGACATACTGTAGGTATATCTGTAAAAATAAATATGCCGTAGCCACCGCTTTGATAATTTTAAATAATAAACTTTTAAATATTTTTTTAGTTAGCAAAATCAATATTTCAGAGTGGCGGAATATCCAAGCAAGTAGTCGAGAAATTTAAAACATGCCACAAGTAAATAAATATACACTGAGAGAAGAATTTGAGGAAAAATTACAAAACAACTTATTAAAAATTACCATACTCTACACATATTATAAAAATAACTTTATATTCAGTAAATAGTTTATTTTTGGCAGTCTATGATCAGTATAGTAAATTTTATTAAGATTTTTTGTACTTTTTCCCCATTTCTTCTCTCAGTGTAGGTAGGTCATAATTAACTTTTTACTTTGATCCAGTTTGTGCAAGTTGGTACTTTTTAAATATTTTACAATAACTATACATATGTATAAGGAAACAAATTTAGATTTATTACATTTTTACAAATACCTCGTAAATTACGATAGGGAAAAATAATAAAGAATTATAGTAAGTGATATAAATGCCACGTAGATACTTACCTTTGTGACAAATATGTATTACAATAAAATATATTTCTAATAAATGCACTGCAACTTTCTGCAAATAACACACAGAAATTCACCACCCCGCTTTAGCGAAACAATCTCGAATGATTAAGTTATGCCTGACCATGCCGCTGCGCGAAGGAGGAGCCAAAATTCACTTAAAGCAGAAAAGTTCTAATGGAAGTGGAATTATACTAACCAAACTGAAACGTTCTACGTTCGACTGCAACGTCGAAATTGTTGCAGTGTTGGACTGAGTGATAAATAAAAAATTGCAGGGTACATAACCAAAATGCACTTTGTGCATTTCGTTTATATTTTCGGATTGTTAGAAGTTGTTAGAAGCAAAGAAGCAATGAGTTACTTTAGGGGGGCGGCAGCTGTTCCTCAACGCCCCCAAATTTTCCTTGGATCCAAAAAGCTCCCTTATCTCTCTTCAACGCCCACCGGTGGGCGGTACCGCCCCCGTTGGGAACCACTGATTTAGATGATCAATTAGGGCTTGAACTTTTAACGCTATATTGGTTTGTTGGTACAATGTATTATTGATAAAGTGTAAAAATTTATGAATCTGTTTAAATCTGTTTCGACTCATAGTCTTACTAACTAGATGTGAGTAGGAGTCCCCTCGACATTTGACTAACAGAAGCAGTTAAGACTTTATTCTGTAAACATGGATTTTATTTATGCCATACCTATCTAACACTGAAAGAATCTGATTGTACTAACTTGAAAATGTGAAGTTTAATGAGGCTGTTTAAATATTCAGCGTTCAACGCTTTTATCTAAATAATAAATAAAATAGATAAGAAAATGTGTGAATAGTCTCCTCCTATTGAGTTTAATCCTCTGAGATAAAATGGATTCTTAAAATGTATACAAGTGATTTTCTACGATAATTTAATGATACCCAAATGGTATCAACTCACCTTAAAAATAAGTCCTTGTGCACGCTGATGGTTGTAGGTACATGTAGGTATATGCCATCCCGGCCGTCGACTGCCTCACCTACACTAACGGTGATAAATAATAATGCAATTGTGAGCGTGTGCTTAGTGGAGGTGATTCTTTATTTTCGCTTTTCCTGTTTAAGACTATTTATACAAGCACTAAAAGTCACTGGAACAATATTCTTTATACCGAGTTATTGAGGGTAATTTTCTCTTGAAGAGCTATTTATTGAACAAGACAGACCATATTCAGGGATAAAGTTCTAAAAATACGAATAGGAATAATGCACTATTCACGATACAAACGCAATGTTCGCATTGGTTTTTATTTCTTCTTCTCAAGTGTACATAAATATTGAGACACAATAGAATATTAAAATTTCTATTATAGTTCAAACTTGCTAGTTAGAATAAGATCAATTTAAATTTTTCGAATTCGAAATACTGAACAATCAAGAACAACAATAGGTTCCTTATCTGAAAAATATGTTTTTTCTGATCGATGCTTTAACTATTTCCATCACCTCAAATTAATTAAAAAAACAATATTTATATCCTTTAAAATGTAAAAAAGCAAAAAACAAATAATTACTTAATATAGTTCTGAAGCTATTTTCTTGTGATATCTTATTGAAATTTGCCATTTTTGTAATAATTATAATTTATAAACTTTCTATCTTGAGCTTCTTGCAATACTCGTCATCTGTTTCGATATGCCTGTTGTCTTGGTCGCCATTCCAGAACCTTTCTGGTTCATCTATCATTTGTCAATCTAGCTGCATGTCTGGCTCAAGCCCCTTTAGCCATGGTTATTTTTTCAAATGCATCCTTGACTCCTGTTCTTCTTCTTATTAATACCTAACAGTGATCATTTCATACCGTGTTATGTAACTCTTGTTTTATTTATTGTTCCTTTGTTCAGATTCAGTTTTTCTGCACTAGGAAAGACCCGCAAAACACATTGATTAAAAACCTTTTTTTTTAGAATATTTAAAAACTGGAATATTAGACTTAAAATTATTGTTTAATCTATCAAAGATAGCCCATGTAAGATCTATCCTCCTTTGTATTTCAGTTGTCTAATTATTACGGCCTAAGCAAATCTTATGCCCTAGATATTTGTTAGCTATCACTTGGTCGATACTGTGGCTTTTAATCTGAATTTTATCGCTGACTACAAGGTTGGTCCTAAATTTTGTCTTTGAGGTGATAATTTTAAAAACAATACTGTTTGGACGCTTCAACGAGAATTTCCAGTATTTTTGTAGCTTTATCAACTCTATCAGATATTACATATATTGATGTCATCAACAAATCTTACGTGGTTCAGATGCTTTCCATATATATTAATTCCCATATTATCTTCCCGTTCCACCAGCTTGAGCGATTTGGCGATATTCAAGCTGTAAACAATTTCTGAGAGATAGTATCACCGTGTGTAATTCTACGTTCTATTTGGGAGATTTTGGTATCTTTATGAAGTCGCTCACAAGCTGTACCAGTTTTGTAGATACTCTTAATCAAGGCAATATATCGATAGTGGATGCGGTACTCAGCCAATGATCGAAGCCTTTTATGATGATGTATAATATCAAACGCCTTTTCATAGTCTACGAATATAAGAAAGATAGGCTTGTTGTATTCTATACATTTTTTTATTTGCGTTGTAATGACTTTAAGATAATCATTTTTTCCGTATCTGGAGCGAAACCCAGCCTCTCCACAAGGTTGGTAACTATCCAGTTACTATCTATATGATTAGTTTTTATGTATGAGAGAGCAAACTAATAGGTATGTAGTTCTTGAGGTCTGAAATGTCACCTTTTTGTGCATTCTGGTTATTATTGCATTTTGTCATTAGAAAACGACTACGCCTCTTGTCAAACAAATATTGAACATATTTTTCAACACATTTATTATTGTTTCTCCTCCCTCTTTGATTTGTTTTTTGACTATCCTATCTTTCTTCAGGTGATTTATTGTTTTTCATCTCCGAGAACTGTTTCTGTTTTATTTGTTGTGATATCCGAATAGTCTTTCTTTTCCTACATTTTGGACTTTTGCTTTTTAACTTTAATTACATCTGAAAGTTCTTCTCGTTTATACAATTTTGTGTAAAAATATTGAGTAATTTTTTAATACTTTTCTTATTTGTTTTAGTTTCTCCCTTTTTATTTACAAGTTTGCCGATATTTTTAAATCTTTCAGTCATTTTTCGGTGCAGAACCTTTAAAGTTTTACTATTATTAATAGTTTGAGCTATGTATATATATATATATATATATATATATATATATATATATATATATATATAATCTTTTTGAATTGATTTTGAGATGTTATTGTTTAACTGTCTAAGTCTTACAAAATTATCTGTGTATTTGTCTTTTAATTCTCTTCTATTGTTTATACCTTTAGTAGCTAGTATCTTTAGTAGTATTTTCTATTAGCGTTTTAAATCGCAGTATTTATTTGCATGTTTGCCAGCTATATGCCTAAATCATTTTCTTTTAGATATTTTAGTTCCTCAAGGATTAAAGTTATGAGATTCATATAAGCTACTCCATCTTGTATTGATTTCCATTTATTAGATTGTCTCTCTGCTATCATTGCTCTCCTCTCTCTTCTAATGATGATTAATATTTTTTGCTCTAACCAACCGATGGTAACTCCCAACAGTGATTCTATTAATTACTGTAACACTTAAACAATATTTTTTCTGTTTGTAATTTTGAAATCAATTTCTTTTTCCGTTATGCCCACGTTCACTTACGTTGTTGGTTCTTTTTAAAAATTGTTCATCTCCTTGAAGGTCTCTTGTATTATTAAAACTATCATTTGGACATGGTGTGTTTGTTACCTCACTTGGGAAAAAATCGTCGTCTGTAAAGATAACCCGATCAAAGGGATATATACCGCATTTTTTAAAGACATGGGCTATATTTGTAGGAATCATGGAATGACTGTGTGCTATCCCAATACATTCAGCTAAGTCATAAATAGATATCGGCCTACAAAGATTTTTTGGAAGCCACGACTCTATGGCACTAATATAATATGTCTTGAATGGCGCATATAAACCAATGTCAAGTAGCTGTAATTTAGTAAATGTGTGGGGATGCAAAATTATAATATTAACTGCTGCATCTTTTGCCAAATTTACTTAAATGAATAAATGAGATTTATGATTATCGAATATTAAAACTGCGGAACTATTAGGAGAACTTCTGCTATGTTTAAGGAAATGTTTTAATATATCTACAAATAACTTCGAATTCATCCATCCTGTCAGCATAGCAAGGCCTAAAGAACCTCCGGGGCGCCGTTCAACATGAAATCCTTATAATTTTTCCGCGGAAAAATTATTGCTGGAGGAAAAGAGTAACACCGGCATATATAAAAAGCACGGTGTTACTAGCGTCCCTTTTTCATCGCGGCGCTGGTGACTTCACCCAAACACTTGTTCCCTTTTGTTGCCAATATTGGAGTTTTTTGTCAGAAATTGCGGCATTCTGATTTATTACAGCATATAAGTTATCAAAATAGCGATTAAGATTATCTCTGTCAAATGATGTCGCATTTGCCAGGATGCACAGCTTTGGTTTTCTCAGTGGCAGATCTGTATGCCTCTTCCTAAAACTTTTCTGCCATTTCTGCATTCTTCCATGAATCAGCAATTTTTAAATCATTCCTTAGAGCCATTAGATATGCAACCTTTCTACATTTAACAGACGTCAATCCATAAAATAAAAGTGTACAAGTTTTCAAATAGGTCTTAAAAGCATCTTCTTGCTTAGTTGTGAAAATCATATTCGTCTCATAGTTAGGGACATAGCTTATGTTTTCGTTAAGACCAGCCTTTCTTTTTTCGGCGTATCGCTTCAATGTAGGGTACGCTAAAATAAATTACTTTATACTGCTGCTTTTCGAATACTCATACTTACTAAGTCCAATGCTGCTTTTATTTGATCAACAGTATGTGCGCCATTCTTTCTTCCTATTTTCTTAATGCGACACATCCTAAAACCAAAAATAAATCTAAAAAATTGAAAGGGTTTACAGTGAACCATGGTTCATTGTGTACCGTACCACAAACAATAAATTAAAATAATTTACGTATGTAAGAAAAAACCGAAAAAGAGCTTACCTTGAAAATTTTACTCGATGCATCCAGATTCTTATAATTCGTTATAACATGTGCACGTTTGGTGGTGGTAAAACAACAACTGAGATTTAGTTCTAGGTTGTCTAATACATTTGTAGAGTGGTACCGTATTACTAACGAAAAACTGGTTGATTTGTATACGTGTGGTTCATTGTTAAATACATGATCCTACAAAAAGGCCAGTTCATGGATATCTTACAAGAAGAGATCGGAAAAGTGAGACCAACACAAGAATAGTGGGGACCTAAATGGAAGAACAGGAAAACGGCAGAATGATAGCACAATAGGACGTACAAAAATACACGTATATACAAATAAAATTCAAAAAAGTAGTACTATTAAAATCAGGAGCCAAGTCAATTTCAAAAAGAGATAATAGAAAGTAAACGTGCATATTAAATTTTGCATTATTTTTAACACCTTGATGTTCTGCCGCTATTAATAGGTATAATCGCTCATTTGTTGCTAGCCTGTAAAAGAGAGTATGAGAGAGTAATTATGTAGGTACCTGAAGATATCATGGGAACTATGCCTACATCTCACCTACCATAATGGGACCGAATTTATATTATCTAACAAATAATAGACTATTTTACACTCTCGAGATATTAAGACATTAGAGAAACTATTCTAATTCCTTTATCTTTATGATCTTTGAACTCGTATAGTCTAGTTCAGGGAGGGACTCTGTAAATAGAGGCTTTTTTATATTTTAATTTTATATTTTTTATAACAATAAAACACTTTTCAAAATTTTCACCAAATTTATTATAACATCTTATCACTACAGCTGTTTCGGCAGAGTGCCTTTCTCAAGTGATCTATTTTTGGTATGTGTTTACACTTTATAGTCTTTCGCTGAATAAGTTGAGGAGGAAGGAACTATTTGTCTTAAGTTGGTCATTCAGAATTATGTCTGTATATTCTAACTTGTTAATTTCCATACATTCTAATAAAGATAGTTTAAGGCCTTTATTTTGGATGTGCAGAATTTGAAATTCGCGTTAAATTTATGATCTAGAAGGTGAAGTGCGTTTGTAGAATTTATTTTTCTATTATTGAAAGCCCTGTCATGTTCTGCAATACGTTTGTTAAAAGTTCTACCAGTTTGACCGATGTAAGTTTTTGGGCAGTCGTCACATTGAGATTTATATATACCACTGTGTAAGTGCTTTTTATTTTGGCTCTTGTTGTTTTTAATATATTTGCCTAAGTTGTTGTTTGTTCTAAAAGCTGGTGTTATTCCTTTTTTTTATATGTTTGACTATTTTTGTTGATATCTTGCCTGTATATGTAATCAAGCAATTCTTAAAATACGTCTGTAACACCACATCTCGAATGCCTCGAGATTCCTTAAAGAAGCTTCGGAAAGTGTCCAGGCCTCTACTCCGTATAATAACGTAGAAAATGCGTAGCATCTAATGAGAGAGATTTTGGTAGCAAGTGGTAAATCGTGACTTCTGAAAAGAGACTTCATCATTATGAACGCCGATCTCGCTTTTCCTATGCGTTGTTTTATTTCACTGAAGTGATCCCATTGGCTGTTAATGTTGGTACCAAGGTATGTGTAGCTGTCCACTCTGTCAATTGGATGTTGGTTAACCAAAAGCTGTGTATTTAATATTTCGCGCTTACTGACTACCATGTACTTTGTTTTCTTCGTATTAAGATCAAGTCCGTGTTCTCTACTTATATCTGATATACGCGACATTATTCTTTGCAAACCGTCCAGACTATCTGCAAAAACTACTGCGTCGTCGGCATATCTAATGTTGTTTAGACGTATTCCGTTAATTAATACGCCTTCTTGTAGTTCGCCTAGCGCTTGCTCGAAGATATATTCAGAGTATATATTAAATAACACCGGGGACAGAATGCATCCTTGCCTCACTCCTGTATCTATGGAGACTGCCTCTGTCAATTGGTCATCCACTTTAATATTGGCTGTTTGGTTGTAATATAAATTATAGATGATTCTTAAGTCCCTATCATCTAACCCCACTTCTTTCAAGATGTTTATAAGTTTAACATACTTTACTCTATCAAATGCCTTTTTGTAGTCGATAAAACAAATATACACATCAGAGTTAACATCCCTGTATCTTTGCATAAGCACTTGGACAGCGAATAGAGCCTCTCGGATGCCTAAGGAATCGCGGAATCCAAACTGCGTCAATGATACTTGTTCTTCGCATTTTTTATATATTCTGCCGTGTATCCCTTTCAAGAACGTTTTAAGAAAGTGGTTCATTAGGCTAATTGTTCTGTAATCTTCGCATGTCTTGGCATTTACTTTTTTTGGTATGGTCACGAAGGTCGACTTTAACCAGCTTTGGGGTATTTTTCCAGTTACGTATATGTTATTGAATACAGTTGTTATCCATTTTATTCCCTGTTCATCCATAAGTTTCAGGAATTCTGCACAAAACTCGTCAGGCCCTACCGCTTTACCATCTTTAGTTCTTTTAATAGCTGACGTGACTTCTTCAATGGTAATCAGGGGTCCTGTTTGGCACTCAGTGTCTTCAATGGTATTCTGCCTTTCATCTGCAAAAGTTACTTCCACATAATTCTTCCAAGTGTCTAGTTTTTCTTCCACAGTTAACAGTGGTTTGCCTTGGTTATCTGTCAAACACCCAACTCTTCTAGGTTTGTATAAGCCTGCGGCTTCTTTAACTTTTTTGTGCATATTAAATGAATCGTGTTTATGATGCAATTGCTGTATTTCCGCACACTCTGGAGAATAGTTATGTTATTTGTGTGGTGTTATATAAGATACTTAACATACGTCGGTAGCACCACATTTCAAGTACTTAGAACTGTTTTATGGCATCTTCTGTAAGACTACAGCTTTCTACTCTGTGGAGGAGGACACTGAAGACTAACATTTAAAAATTCTTAAGCGTATATTGATACTTAAAGATAAGTTGCATAAAATCTTCCTAAGACCGGTAAAAGAGCTTCAATACGAGTTTTTATTTCGTAGTTATGATCCCAGATATCAGGTAATTGCGGGATGGATTAAGTAGCTCTGCGGTTACCATAGCTGGTCTCAAGCTTAGATAAAATGTCAAGGGGGATAGGCAAACTTACCAAAGATTTAGGAGAACTACGATTAGTTGGAACCTAAAATACAAATAAAGGCAACAGCTGTAATAAACTCTTATGTTATATGTCTATAGCAATTAATATTTTAAAATAGTTTTTGTTTTATCATATTAAGCAAACTGTGTATATTTTTGTTATTTCTCCAACTCCGGTCCTGCTAAATTATTGCCATACAACCAGAACACATGTTATTGAGTTTTATTATATGCTTCACACGATCAGTGATATAGATCTTGGATTCGTCACGATTAAATTCAGAATATTCATGATAAGTGTAAAACCTTCCGAGGTATAATTTTGAAGTCGGATATTCGTGATAATTGGGAATTTCAGTCCGGCAAAAAATTATTTTACCACGTCTCGAGTTTTTCTTTCTTTGATGTGGGGCATATGCGTGTTGATCAGATCAAATTAATAATTTGCTTACTACCGGTTGGGTAGTAAGCCTGTTCTTCTGCTCTTTTTCGTCTTTTATAAGAGACAACATTTACCTATAGATTTTTATCATTGGAACAACGATCACGATTATTTACATTTTCCAGTTATATTTTTCCCTAGAAATCAAATTTTGACAATTTGGTACAGTTAAGTGAAGTTTCACAAACGTCTGAGTTTTGGTATATACTTGCACTTAGCAAATATGGCGGTTAAGGCATTGTCAGATGATGTTATTCGATCATGCGTATATAAAAGATACAAAATTGGCTCTGGTACAAAAATTGAGAGTCCCTCTTAGTATTTTACACCACTATGAAAATCTTCAAGATAGGATTTCCCGATGGGAAATATCAGGAATGGGAAAGATACCTTTCCACAATATACCTTTCAATGAGGTCTAGATATTTATGATGATTTAGATATTTTAGACAATGATTTAGATATTTTAGATTAACAAAAACACTGTTTTTTTTTAACGAAATTCAAACACCAAAATCTGTATATAATATGTAACACTTCTTACTAAATTATTTTACAATTCCTTAACTTCTCACAGCTTAAAATTAGACTGAAATGCACAAACCACCTGTTTTCGGTGCAACATGGTAAATGGAAATGCGCACTGGTAGCTATACATACCGGTTAAATCATCATATATAACTTTCGCGCGAATTCCTTGCTGACACGATATGTCAACATTACAAACATAATCCAGATGTTGACTAATGCCAAATTTGACAAATTTTAACGGATTTCGCAGTGGTGTTGCAAAACTCCACTGCGAAGAGAAAGATTCTATAAGAATATTTGTGCATGTGTGTTGGCATTAATATATCAAGGTTAGTATTGCACTTTTATAACAGGAAATAGCACAAAACCACGTTTTTTAAAAGATCTAATGTGTTCGTTGGTTAATTATTTTCTCCAATTAAAATTTATTTACAATAAAAGAACGTTCAGTAAAAGGTGCTTTAAAACTCAAAATCAACCCTTTACCGACCGGGCGGTCGGAATGAGGGGAGTGTAGTCATTGAAAATTGTGAAATTTTAAAAGTATTTTAGCATACAATTATTCATTATATATTTTTTTTCTTAAAGGTAATAAACCAACGATTTACTTGAGCATTTACCGACCGACTAGATTGTAATTTTCAATTAAAAGAAGTAATATGAAAGTTGAACAAAATTGTATTTTATTGGAAGAATTACTTCAAATAGAATAATATATTAAGTGTCATATTTCCAAAAATCTGTTTTTGAATGGGAAACGATAATCATATTCATGGTACTTCATTGTTTTAAACGTGAATGAACTATATGAATTTTAAAATATTCAAAAGTAGTCCCCTAAAATAATATTTTTTTCACGGTCGGTAATAGAGTACAAAAAATATATATTGTGACCTATTACCGACCGAGAATATTATGAACGTTTTCTTTCCAGATTCAAGAAAAACTTTGAGCTATGTCTGAAAAACGAAAAAACTATACCAATGAAATTCTTTAGCAAGCATTGGATTCAATTCGAGATGGAATGTCGTTTGGAAAAGCATCCAGAGTATTCAAAATTCCAAAAAGCACCCTAGTTGATAAAATTCATAACAAATATGCAGAAGGTGCTACAATGAGGCCCACTGTGTCCTGACTGCAGCTGAAGAACAAACCATAGTAGTGTCACCTCGGGGGAACAAATAAGGGTCTAACCACCTTCTGTTGTCTCCGGGTGCTCTGTAGAGGGCTTCGAATGTACTGTCGAGAGCTCCTCTACTTAAGTTCTCCCCATTCTTCTCTTGACTTCAACCCATGTTGAAGGCAATGGTGTGTTGAAAAGAACATTCCTTTAGCCGTTGTGATTTTTCTAGATGGCCATTCTTCAAATTTAACGCTTCATCTAACTGAGTTCTGCAAAAGCAAAGGTATTATACTAATTGCTCTTCTGCCTAACTCCACACATCTATTGCAACCACTAGATGTTGCTATTTTTAGGCCTCTTAAACTTTCCTGGAAAAACAGGATCCATAATTGGCGTATTAAGAATAATAGCAAAAAACTAAAACGGAAGATTTTGCAGGGGAAGAATATGCTGTTGTTATTTATGAAGGAGAGTACTCTCCTGGAGTAAGTCTTGGCTTTGACGGTACGGGACTAAAAGTGAAGACTATTATAAGAAGTGGTTCACATTGTAAATGGCCTGAGGAAGAGGATATTTTATCATATTCAGAAAATGAAATATTTAAAAAAATTAATTTTCCAAAACCCGTGAATACAAGGGACATCAATGCAATTCCGGAGATGGATGCAATAAAAAATATAATAATAAAAAAATAAAACATTTCATACCAAAGTTGAATCTATTATACATGCATATTATGTAACTTTTTATTTGTTGTATTATGAATTTATATTTTTTTAAATATTAAAATCTTCAACTGCGTTTGTTTTTTCAATTGAGCAAGTAGATATGATTATTTTTAAATAAATAAGTTAATATAATGGTGTTAATTACTTAAATAAGTAGTCCCCTAGTCCCCTAGTAGGTCGCTGATAGGACCGAAATGTCCGGCAATTAGGTGTTTGTGGTCGGTAATAGCAAAAAAATCGGTCGGTGATAAGTGAGTTTTTTTCAAGCCGCTCGGTAAGGGGAGCATTTTAATGAAATTGTAAATAATTACTAAAACATTTAAAAAAAGAATTAAACTGTGATATTATTTTTTCTATATTACTAGCTGAATCGACTAGATTAAAACTTATCTTTAAAAATTATGCAAAGAAAAATAAAAATGTATTCTTCTTATTATTAAGTCTGCTTATAGGCGAGCGGTTTACCCCTATAAGCAGAGCATCAACCGACTAAAATTCTTTTTGCATTTCTAATGCACCAAACCTTTTTTATTCGATTCTATATATTTTTCCAAGATGAAATGTATTTTTTTTTAATTTTTACAAGTGGGCCGGCAATTGTTATTAACAAATAACTTATACAAAAAAGCAATTTCACCAAATTGTTTCGTAATCAATTTTTTTAGGTGTATCTCATCAAAATAAACACTTTTTCTTTCTTGATAATTTTTCTAAAAATGCTTCCTTTTCGAGTTATTTGCATTTTTTTGTTGAAAAAATGCCTTAATTAGTGATTTTTGGGATTTTTTTTCTAAAAAACTACTAAATGAATTGCAATTTTACAAATAGCTTTATAATCTTTAAACCGTCGAGTACAAGTTAGAATATTTTGACAAGGATAAATAGTTTCTATCTTGCTAAAAACGTGGACCCAAATATTTCGAATATGCCTTTCGAGATTATCCCACTAAGCGTGTACAGCGGTTGAGGTGCTGTAGGCGCTCGAATCTTTTCGACTTTTTTAATAATGTAATATATATATTGTTATGATATGTAAAATCGAGAAAAATATTGGTTTGTTTAAAAATATTTCAAAGTTCAAAAACATTAAAATAATTCAGATAAGTAGGATAATATCCAACAAACATTTCGGAGAAGGAAAGTTATTAAATCCTTGAATTACCTGTACCAAACAAAATGTAAGCTTTACATCAATCATTTCTTTGTTAAACTTGAGTGACCCGCATAAGTTTAAGTGAAACAAAAGACAAATTGAAACGGGTTTTTACAAATGCATTAGTGCAGTGATTAAAGACAATAGAAGATATTTTAGAAAGAGGTTTTTGTTAGTTTTAAAATTTATAGAAAAATATTATTTGTAAATAAGTTTTAGGAAATTTATAATTATAGGTAAAAATTTGTTTGTTATCGAAATGAAGAAATGGGGGAATTGTGACGAGTTGTGATTGGCGGAGATTGAAAAAGGTGGGATAAGTGTGTGGGAGAAAGTTTAGCGAGATTGAGGAGAGAGAAAAGATAGCAGTCAGTTGGTTTTCCAAATCTGTAAGAGGAACAAGGATTGTTCTCTGGCGGTTCCTGAGAGGTAGCAAGCAGTAGTGTTGAATGTTAGTGAGTTTTTGTGGAGTTAGTGTATCTGACAGAAGCTGGAGCAGCAAAATATTGTAAGTCATATTTTCCTACTTATATTCCAAGAGTCACTGTTCAGGCCAACGAGAGATTCAGTTTATCGTAAAGAGAAGATATTCCAAGAGTCATTTTTCACTCGGGCCAACGAGAGATTCAGTTTATCGAGAGGAGAAAGGCTATCATAATTTGAATGATTTGTGCTTTTGAAGGAGATCATTAAAGACGATATACTTGCAACAATCTGTTGTACGATTGCTGATTACATAGGGAGCGGTTGAGAGGAGATAATATAGTCTACAAGGAACAAGGATTTGGACCACTCATCATCAGAGAGAGATATTTTGTTTCTGCAGTTTTTTTTTCTTTTATTGATAACACAATTTTTACACGTAATTTAGTAAGGATATAAATATTTTGATTAGGAGAGTTAGAATAGTTTGGATTTTGAGTTTTCAATTAATATTGTTTTGTACCATTAATTTTGATTGTTCACGTACGGAGAACAAAATTTTGAGAATCCTTATATGAGATTTGTTTATTGAAAACTTTTGAGTGTGAATTATTTCATTAATTTTTTTTTTCAATATATAGTGTTAGATCATATGTGTTTTTTATTATTCCGGTATTCTCTGGACCTTACCTTTCACATGTAATAGCATAGATATTGAAGCACGAATTTTTAACCCTGAGATAAAAGAATTAAAAATTGTGATAGAGTCATAATCACATCATTGAAATAATTTTAATTAATCAAAAATTAATTAGCTAATTATTCCTTGGCGCACCAAGACTTTAAATATCACAATAATATATATATATATATATATATATATATATATATATATATATATATATATGTATATATATATATATATATATATATATATATATATATATATATATATATATATATATATATATATATATATATATATATATGATTTGAGCATTTACTTTTATCGCATTATCATGATTTCACAAGTGAACCACTTTTATGGTTTCACACAGGAAATATTGTAAAAAATGTGGATCGTTCTCGATATATACCTGTACATCAAATTGCAAAAGAAATTGGAGAAATAATGTGCAACAGTATGCTAATAATGCATTCTATAACAGGTTGTGATACCACAAGTTCATTTTATGATATGGGAAAAAAGAAGGCTTATAAAGCTTTGCAGAAATTAACTGATAGTCAATTGGAAAAATTAAGAAATTTGCCTACTTTACCTTTAGATGAAGGACTTACAGTTTTGACTCTATTTTTATCTAAACTGTATGACCCTCAAAATAAGTTTGAAAAATATCATGAATCCATAAATGAATTAAGATATAATATTGCACTAAAAAAAATGCATCTATAATGAAAAATTACCACCTTCGAAACCAGCATTATTACAACATTACTTAAGAGCAAAGTGGCAAATAAATGAAAGGATTCAAGCAAAAAACAATATTATTTCATCTCTTGATCCATTAACCCATGGTTGGACAATGGAAAATAATTTTTTCGATTTTATTTATTTTGAAGGCGAAACTAGTTTAGATATGTCACAAAAGTATTTCTGCTCATGTACCGGAAAATGTTCTACGAAAAATTGTAATTGTATTTCCTATAATTTAGAATGCTGCGCGGTATGTGCATGTACACCAGAGAATTGTAAAAATGTTAAAGACGACTCTATTGAAGACAATGAAATCAGCTTATTAGATGGAAATCCTGTTGCTGTTGACGAAAATTTTCAAATTATTGACAAATGAAAACGATGTATAATTAATATTATATTTTAATTTTATTATATTTTTTAATGAAAAATTAATTATATATTGCTTAATGTATTTCACTGTAATAAAACATTCAATAATATAGTCACCACGTATATTAAAAGAAAAATTACATTATTATAGCATTGTAAAAAATTAATTTTAATTGTTTTAATTATAATATGTCTATATAAAAATAATTAGAAATATCTTTTTTTTTTTAATAAATTGTACGTAATATTTGTATTGAATTAATTTTTTAAATTTAAACAAATATTTCTACGCGCCGCACGCCTGTATCTCCGCAACCGCTGTACACACTTAGCGGTATACTGCTCGAAAGGCATATTCGAAATATTTGGGTCCACGTTTTTAGCAAGATAGAAAAAAATTATTCTTGTCAAAATATTCTAACTTGTACTCGAGGGTTTAAAGATTATAAAGCTATTTCAGAATTGCAATTCATTTAGTAATTTTTTAGAAAAAAAATCCCAAAATGCACTAATTAAGGCATTTTTTCAACAAAAAAATGCAAATAACTCGAAAAGGAAGCATTTTTCGAAAAATTATCAAGAGTAAAAAAGTGTTTATTTTGATGAGATACACTTAAAAAAATTGACCTCGAAGCAATTCGGTGAAATTGCTTTTTTGTATAAGTTATTTGTTAATAACAATTGCCGGCCCACTTGTAAAAATTAAAAAAAAAATACATTTCATCTTGGAAAAATATATAGAATTGAATAAAAAAGGTTTGGTGCATTAGAAATGCAAAAAGAATTTTAGTAGGTATATTCTGTTTCTAAGCGTCTTTTGAGGGGTAAACCGCTCGCCTATTATAAGGAATACCTTAAGTGGTCGGTAAAAGGTACAGTTACCTTACCTTTTGTTTTCTAATGTTTCTTAAAAATTTTTTTAGCTTTTAATATATGTACTTGTATATTTTATAATCAATGCTATCAAATATAGAGAGTTTGGTAATAACACAATATTATTAAGAACTATCTCGGGCGCAAAATAGCTAATATAGAAAGAGAAAATACCGGTATAGTTCAAGATAGTTCTTTTAATTAAATTGACGTTTAACACATTGTTGCTTCGCGAACAATCCGAACACCTGTAGATAAAAAATGATCCATTCGATGTAACATCTCAATTATTTAGAAGAATCCTACCGCACCTTGAAAAAACTGATTTCTATTGAATGTTGTATCTACTTATTAACATTAATATCGTGATTAATTGTTTCGATATTAGAAAAATGTGTTACTTGCTCCCCATTGGGAATTCCTAGATCATTTATTACGCACATGAGATGTATACACAGTGGGTTTAGTATTGTACTTTTAACTACAAGGTGATCTTATTTTCTAGTACCATGTGTAATAAGTAATTCACGTTTTCTATTATTTATGCAAGTATACATTAATTTATCCTTATTTTTATTTTCTATATCCACATTTTGTGTCCCTTATAGTTATTGTGGGACCCACTAAAGTTATTTTTATATCTTCTATGTTCACTTGTATATCTTTAGGTTAATTTAAAGTATACCTTAACCTTTTTGTTTTTACGTTATAATAAATAGTAATATTTTAAGGCCACTTCTGATTCTCCTTTAAGCAGCATTTCCATTTTGGAGGATGTCCTATGGTTACAGTAAATTGATTCTAGTTAGCAGCATTTTATTTTCCCTTGACTTACTTTTACTCAATCTTCTCCTTCATTATGAATAGTACAATATTTTATTCCTGATAACAATAACAATTAAAATTTACTAAAATTACATAAATCGTCAATATCACAAAATAAAAGATAATAAAATATACAATCCATTGCAAAATTTAAATAAATTGCAAATTATATAGTAAAACCTTACGAACTGATAAGTTTAATTTGCTGCATGTAATACCCAGATATATAGGGTAAAGGGAGGAGAGATGGACCAGGAGGATAGTCGGTCCGCTAGGTATACCTGACCAAGCTTGGTAAAACAGGGTAAGTCCATTGTACAATGAATACACAAGGTATGATACATAATGTTCCAAAATCGGTTCGCTTTCGCGCATGACGTAGTCAAGAACGCTTATTCCCGCAACATTTGAATGTAGTTGTTTAGGAAAGACTTTTAATTTTAAGTTTTTTTTAATATAATTTAGCTAATTTAATTATAGTAATTATAAAGAGATAATAAAATTATGTTATTATAATATTTAATCATAAATAAAATTTTGAAGTTAATTTAAGTTTATTGATTTTTGGTACAGTTATTTTGTTAACATAGATATCCCTTATAAAACAAGTTTTAATTATCTTTTATTACACGTAGGTACAGGTTAATTAACTTATACTCCAGAGTTCAATATTTCAGATGTTTAAAAAGATACAAAAAAGTGGTAATGAAGGTACACAAAATTTATACGTATGTACCTACTGAACTAAACACAAAATCAAAATAAATAGTGATAAAGTCAACTTTATTTATCTTGAATGAGTTAGCTGGCCATCGAATATGAGTATAATGAAGTCACACAACATTGCACAACATTTTAAATGACATCTTTTGTAATATTCACACATAAAATTATCTTGGTATTGTTTATAATAATGATAACATTATATATTTTAATAATGATAACATGATTTAACAAAGAAAAATATGTTATTTTGGAAGATGCTAAATTGATTTCCTCCGAAACAGTTCTTATTGCAAATTGCGTAGCAGGCTGAGGCTAGTTTCTTACTTAACAAATCGATATGAAAGAACCATTTAAGGTTTCAATACTAATAATTAATAAAAATAAAGATTTAGACTTACGTCGTTGAAATAGAAGTAGTAAGAAGCTGCTCAACATACTTTTTGGACTGTCTGTGTTCGGCTCTTTGTACGCGTTTTTTTTTGGTTGGTTAAAAGGGTAGCCGATTTTGATTTAGGCAAATAAAGACTAGGTACTGCCTCAGGTTTGAGTTTTAGAGGTGGTTCGAGCGGTCTTGACTACGTCACACTCCTGGGCCAGCTGTCAAATGTCATGCGCAATATCATACCTTGTGTATCATTGTACTATGCTTGGTAACAGGGTAAGTCTATCCTACTCTGTTGTATCGTTTAACATTAGTTGCTTAAGAGGAAACTGCCACGTGTGATAATTTTATTTGAGTTTTTTAAATTTAATTTTTTGTAAAAACAGATGAGTTTGACCGATTATTTGTTAGTTTATTATTGAACTATATTTAAAATGTGTATTATAGAGTAATAACTACTGGATTTGGTAACATGGCGACGTATGACTCCACGTGAAGTTGCTGGTCCTGAGACGATGTGTCTACGAGGACTTGATGAAAGCAACTCTCATCAAGTCCTCGTAGACACATCGTCTCAAGACCAGCAACTTCATGTGGAGTCATACGTCGCCATGTTACCAAATCTACTGGTAACTTTAACATCATATTATTTAATACCATATAATGTAAATTAAATTTAAACAATCAATTTTTAACGGGTTTTTACCCACATATTTAGTGGCTCAATACATGTACTTATACCTAACTTTTTTAGGACACTAATAATGGAATATGGATTCCGAAAACGTTTTGTGATATAGCCCAATTGGGTTTTTAAATTATAAACCTTTTATAAAGTATTTTTAATAAAAATTTTTTTTCTAGTTTTTACTTATACCAAAACAAATACAAATGTTAAGTTATGTTATACAATGTTTTTCTATTCTGATGTTTATTTAATAAAGAAACAGGCTTCAGTTTTCTAAAAGGTGGTCCATCTCTCCTCCCTTTGCCCTATATAAAAATACTTTGGTTACTTGTACATAAACGGACTGTAATTTCTTATCTATTCGTTAAGAAACTCTTCCCGTTGACTAATACGGTCTGTCAGATAGATAGCCTTTTGTCATTTTGCGGAACTTAAGAAAAGAAGTTTCAGATTTAAGTTTTAAAGGGAGATGGTTATCAAATTTTTCTGTCGAAAATAATACAGATTTCTTTACTAACTCAGTGGACGGGATCGGTAAATACAAATCAAAAGTTGAATTTCTGGTGGAGTAGTCATGATTAGGTCTTGCTGGAAAAACATGTAGGTGTTTACGAATTAAGCAAACAGTTTCTAAAATATATAAAGAGGAAAGAGTTAAAATCCCGTGATTTTTTAAGTAGCTTCTGCAATGTGTTATTCGACTGAGACCAAAAGATACCGTATTACTCTTTTTTTTTAATTTAAAAATAACATCAGATTAGGCAGCCGTACTAAAACTCCAAAAAGGAAGATCATATCGAAGATGAGACTTGAACAAAGAAAAATATGTTATTTTGGAAGATGCTACATTGATTTCCTTTGAAACAAATCTTATTGCACAACAGGCTGAGGCTAGTTTCTTATTTAACAAATGGATATGATGTAACCATTTAAGGTTGTGGTCTATAAAAATACCAAGAAATTTTACAGAATCAACGATACTGATCTGGATGTTATTAAAAAGCAAGAGTAGTAGAGCTCCTTTATAGGATAACACTATAGTCTTATTCGTTAAAAGAAATTAAATTAAAGTAAGACCTGGTTTTTATTTTAAGTAGACCAAAAGTTATAGTTGCATAAAAAGTTTCTCCAGGTGAAACTGGTATCATCAGCAAAAAGAAAATTTGTTCCATCGATTTTTAAGTTATTGATGTCATTTCTAATGATAAGGATAAGTAGAAGACTTAATCTTAGGGTACTCCACATATAGTGCTTTTGTGACTAGAGTCAGTTTCATTTACTCTAATTAGTTGTTTTCTATTCCTCAAGTAAGATTGAAATCAATTTAAAGAAATACCTCGAACTCCGTAAAAATTTAGTTTTTTTATCAAAATGTCGTAATTTACACAATCAAAAGCTTTGGAATAGTCACAAAAAACAGTGACAGTGTAAAGAATATTGTTTAGTGCTTATTAGACCTCATGTAGTACAGAAAACATAGCATTACCGATACATTTATTAAATAAAAAGCTGAACTGACTTTGTGATAAAATGTTGTTTTTAAAGAGAAAGGACATAAGTCGGGCTTTTATAAGTCTCTCAATAATTTTGGATAGGACCGGTAGTAAGGCCATTAATTCTATAGCTGCAGACTTTCGATTTGTCACCACCCTTATAAAGAGGAATATTAATGGCTGTCTTTAGGCACTCTGGAAATATACCTTTTTTAAAGAAATCATTAATGACTAAGACCAGGACTTCCAACAAATTTTTTGGGAGATTTAAGAAAATTTTTATGAATAGTTTGATCAGTACTACAAGAAGATTTGCTTATGATACTCCTTATTGTTTGGATCAGTTCAAATTTATCAACATAATATCTTATTATTCGAGATTTTTTTTAAATTGGGAAGATAGGAAATAGGATCTTGTTGTGGGCAAAACAGTTAATGTTATATTTTTACTTACAATAACGAAGTATTCATTTAGATTTTTAGGGTTTGGAAGAGAAAATTATTGAGCTGTGTTAGTTCTATTAAGAAAATTGTTTATTATGGACCAAGTTCCTTTTGCAACATTTTTAGAGCTACCCAGACAACCTTAATAGTACATCTTTTCAGCTGTTTTAATAAGTTTAAGATAGGTTCTTCTATATTTGGTATATTCAGTGACAAAGGCGTTGGTAATAAATTTCTTGATGTACAGTAGTGAACGCATATTCTTGTCTGCAATATGCGGATACCTTTGGTAGTCCAAGGTTTGTGATGTTTTGACCTAATTGTAATTAAAGGAAATGCCTTACTGAAAATACCGACAAGCCTATTTAAAATATCATTGAAATTATAGTTTATGTCCACATAAAGTGCCACCCAGAAGTTAAGCACAAATTTTGGAATTTACGAAAGTTCTGAGAGGAAAAAATTCTACCTAAATGTTGAGTTTTTTAGGATATTTTGTTAAGAGTATTAAACTTGGTACATACTGCTTCATAATCAGATAGTTCTGCATTAATAATTATAAAACGTACATCAAGGAGTGAGAAATCTGAGAAAATATAATCAATTATTGTAGATGTTCTTTAGCAATTCTTGTAAGCAAATTAACGTGCATTGTGAAACCATGCGATTCGAATATATTGACTAAGGTAATTGGGTAGCACATGCAACAGCGTAAATAATATTCGAGTCACCGCATATAATTCTGCTTTTATTGGGTAGATCGTCTAACAAATTTAGCAGGTTCTACAAAAATAGTTCCGTGGAAGAATCAAGTGATCTATAAATGCAAAGAATATATAGATTGAGATTCGTGTTCTAAACCAATGAAAACTCAAAAATGCTTCATTTAACAGAAAGTCATATTTTGTTATAAGAGTGAAATCATTATTTGTAGAAAGAATTAGGGTGCCACCATGAGCTGAACTTTGATGATCATACCTAGCAATTGTGGTATATTTTTCTACAAAAAAGTATTTTTCTTAACTCTTATTCCGATTGCTCATTAAATAAATGCCAAATTTCCATTAATTAGTATTGTTTCTGATTCAGGCTCACATCTCTGATTAATCCCAAACATGTTTTTTTCCTTCTTCCTTTTGCTTTTCCGTACTCGATGTGTTGCTTGTTTGGCGTTGATAGGTATTGTATAATTGCCGTATTAATTTTTTTTTATTTTTCTTCTCCAGCACCGCATCGTATTTTATATCAAATATTTCTCTATCGATCTTTAACTTCTTTTTTTTAGAGTCTATGGATGTTTCTCTGTTAATTAATTGACTCCATTGTCACTCATTCATTTTATTATTAGGCATTGCAAACACTTAAACCTCTTTCCAACCATTAACTTAATTCGTATTTTTATTTTTGTTGATATAATATATATATATATATATATATATATATATATATATATATAATATATATATATATATATATATATATATATATATATATAAGAATAAGAAAAAAGAAATAAATATATATATATATATATATATGTTACACCAAAAAAGAAAGAAAAATATGATTCACTTGCCAACAGTGTAATAAAAACTATACACAATCCCAATTTGAAAACCTAAACAGTTATATATTAATATGGTTATATAATTAGCATACCTCTGAATATGGTACGGCGCTTAGTAAGAACTATTCCATATAGAATGTTGATTGTATTGTAATTCGCAATATTGGCGATTGAGCTAATTTTAGGAGACGTTTATTTGTTAACCTGCCATTACGGTTTAATACGCACACTTAGTACAAGGTTAGTAATGTAGACTAGCACTTGTCTGCATATTAATGATTGTTCTACCATAATCAGATTAAAAAGATGCTAAGAAACTTGAAACAAGTATAAGTATTACTCTAGTGGAAATAAATGGTATAAATATATTTTTTTGTTGCATCAATTTTTCTTTGCATCAATTAATGTAGATAGGATTTCGCCCTAAATATGAAGACATCGAAGTGTAGCTCACGTAGTAAACAGCAAGTGAATTTTCTTACTATAGTTCGCTCAAAGTCATTCATTTGAGAAGAACACCCAAATAACTCACAAATTGGTGTTTAAGATAAGTTTACTAGCGAGTCCTAGGCCTCTTTTTCACAGTGAGTCTGATAATTGGAGGGTTAACAAAAACAAATAAATAGTCACTATTTAGAAAAACTCCTATCCTTCCATCTAATTTCATTTATTGTAAACCCAAAAGAAGCTTAGGTCGCCTAATTCTGCCGATGTCACCTACAATATGTTTACTATTTTTCAGTCCTCGCGTACGCCTGTCAAAATTAATGACCACGAGTCTTTCACCACTGAGTTCTAAGAAGATTACTTATATGCTATATGCTCTAAGCAAAGCATCAGATAAATGCTCATTAATGAAAAAATGATACCAGACTTTTTATTAAAACACTAATCCATCACCAGAACCATTCACAATTAATTCACCGTCAAATCTATGACAAATAGATTGCAGATCAATCCTTAAACCATATTAACACCCCTTAGCGTTTTCCGAGATAAGTTTATACGCACAAAAAACGACCAGAACGCAGGATTACATTTAGTAACCCCCCCCCCTCTCCCACCCATTTCTAAAATCTTAAAGGACATTACAGGAACAGAAAGAATCAAGAAAATACCCATGAATATATTCCACTATATATACAATATTAACTTAGAATCCCTAAAGTATTTTTTATATCCATCTCCCCTACAGTCCATACTTTCTTATATGCCACTGCCCATTCCAGATTCTAACCGTTATCTGGTTATTACTAGAGCCTTAAGAAAATTCGCACATAATGAGATCGTGACTAGACTCAACTGACTCCAAATTTCCAATAATGAATATGCCTCAGATACAAGACCCGGCACAGTCACGACGCAAAGGGTACTGAAAACGGCAGAGATGATAGTACTGAGAAGAATTACAGAAAATACGCTAAGAAATCGAAAGAGAAGTGAAGACAATAAAAGAAAATGTAACATACACTGTATAAATGAATGGATACAAAATAGAAAAAAATATTGGAATAACCACATAAACAGAATGGAGGAGACGACCGCGCAAAAGATCTAGTGACCATCTCTGATTAATATCTCTTCCATAGCGATATTAATCTGCAAATGAACAAGCAGACTTGTTTGTAAAGAGGAAGAAAGTTACCCCTCTAATCTCCAAATCAAACAATATTCTCATAAATTTCATTAGATTCGTTAAAGATTTTAAAACCATTGCAAGATCTGCTAAATCATTAAATAAAATATCGTTTCTCTCTGCCAAAAGTACTGCTTACGGGTTGCAGAAGCAGACATTTCAACAAATAATTCCCACAAAGAATCACAATCTTATCAAACTGCGTGCAATATCACAAAATCTACACCTGTTCTACTGCCAATACCAAAATTTCCCAATTATCATGGAGGTTAACCTGTCTACTCTTCCAAATGCCTTGCCCAAAAAGTCCTCCCAACCCTCTACAAAAGCTCAATGTGTCACTATGACGAAACTTTCTCCTCCTTAGGTCCTCTCTTCGGACACTAAATCAATGATACACTCAATATCCATGGTTCTTTGCAACATTTTTCCTAAATAAAGAAGCAAAGTTGCACGATGCAATAACGAATCTGCTTATAATATGTTTCGAACAACAATACCGTCTTCCAGACCTCTAGTCAAATCCGTTGTTAAGTTCCCATAAAACCAAATCTGATTGGAGGATGATTTGGGACCCTAACACAGCACCTTAAAGCTGCTTGCCCCAGAGGACATATATTGTCTCCAAGTCTCCAAGCTGTCCTCTACGCATTCGTCGACCTCTGTCGGCAATGAGTTTCCTGAAGAGTGATGACATCGAGAATATTGCTTACACCACTTCAAAAAAGTACGAAAGAACACCGCAATTTATAACGCACAGAACAGGGTATATTGGTTTTTTGTGGTTTTCCAATCTCATTTCATGCAACCTAGATGATGATAAAGCAACAACTACCTCCACCCAGTTACCAAAGAAAGTCTAAAAAATTTAAATAACACCATTTATTTTGAAGTATGCCCGAAAGTTAAAGTGTCGTTTTAATTACCTACTTAACTAAGTCACAAGAAGCTGTGCAGCACTACACATTGTTTTATCCAACCGAATCTGATCCAATATTCAATTCTTTTAACTCCTTTAAATCCTCAAAAATCCTAAAACAAGAATCTCAGCTTACCAGATTCACTCATTTTCTCAAAACAAATACTAAATTAACCAATGTCGTTGATAAAACTTCAATGTAATTTGTTCCCATATAAACTCAGTATTAAGAACAGTATTTACAATTATATACACCTATCGGTGGTGAACCTTGATTTAAAGAAGAGAAATTACCCGTATGTTATGCTAAATACATACATTCCCACCAAAAAATGAATAATTAATTATTGTAAGTATTCAAAATATGTAAAATACTCTACAGTGTACTCGAATTCGAGGCACTCATAAATATCGAAGACACGAATCATAAAATGATACAAATGACGAAGGCCTAAAAACTGAGAACCACGTACCATGTAATAGATAATCTAAAGAGAAATTAAACAAACAGGGGGCTGGCCGAGATACAGAGATAAGCTGATCAGGAATTGGAGAACGACTTTGCCCACCCGAGTCGTTTAATATTTGTAACTTGTAATTTATTGTTATTGAGGAATAGTAATTATTACGTCTTCTTCGACGATTAACAGAACATACTGAGGATGATATATAGAAACGAGCGTATTTGTTCAATATATTTTTAATTACAGCTCGTGTTATTATAAGTTCTGAATATTTATCATCGTCGTTTTTAAACAGTTATAAAAAGATCATCCGGGACCATTAGGTATTAGAGATATCACTTATTTGCTTGAAGATATGGTTATTGGATTAGTTTATAAATTAAATAAAGAGAAATTAATAATTTGAAAATTGTCTCAAAATTTATTAACACGTTTAGTGCTGAATGCGTTCCTTTCACTAAGGGGGAAAATCACGTTTTGAGGTAAATTGATCCTTGATCGTTCTATTTCCACGTAAAGCTCAGTTTATACAAAAGTCTTTACTTATAGGTTTTTGAAGTATCTTCAATATTATTTTTTTTATATATTATATGTACGATAATGTCTGAAGCAGTTCCAAAAAACATATCAGTAAGAAATATTTTCAGACCATATTCCTAAGTTACAAAAATAAAATACCATTAATCAGTTAATATAAAAGAAAGATAAGGTAAATTCTGGTTTAAAAGTATATTAGTGCAAAGGCAATATCTCAATATATAATATGCTGTAAATAATTATGTAGGTATAATGGTTGTGCTATGCGAATAGTGGTAAGTGGTAAGGATATGAGTTAAGATTATTTTTAAGCCACGATTTCTTTTTTAATTACCGGTAATTACTTATGCTCTTATCTCATCTACCTTTTCTTCCTATTTTCAATTAAAGCTGCTCTTCTTGTAGTTCGTTCTCCTATCGGATGTTGGCTATCATCACGCTATCCGTACCTTATTGGCGGCTCTAAAAAGATCTACTGAGCTGCAACTATACCACTCTCTTAGGTTTCTCAGCCAGGAAATCCTTCGTCTTCCTATGGATCTTTTACCCTTGATTTTACCTTGCATTATGAGCCTTAATATCTCATATTTCGCACCTCTGGTAATGTGGCCTAAATATTCCAGCTTTTTTGTTTTGATGTGCTTTATGACCTCGCAATCATTTTGTAGCCTTCTTAACATTTCTGCATTTGTAACTCGTTGGGTCCATGGTACTTTTAAAATCCTTCTATAGCACCACATCTCAAATGATTCCAACTTCTTTATATAATTCACTTTTAGTGTCCAGCTTTCCATTTCATACAACAAAGTCGAGAACACATAGCATCTTAAGGCTCTTATCCTCAGATCCAGAGGAAGGTCTCGATTGACAAACATTGTTTTCATTTTTATAAATGCTTGTCTTGCAATTTCAATGCGTATCCTTATTTCTCTACCTTGGTCATTGTTTTGATTTGCCCAGGTTTCCAGATATTTGTAGTTATTCACTCTTTCTACTTGTTTTTCCTCGATATCTAGCCTTCCTACTGTATGTTACTTAGAAATAATCATGAAGCTGCTCACATTTTATAAATATGACACCATGGGCAATTTAAACGCCAAAATACACAAGATACAATCGAGAATGTTGTGGATCTTGACACAAGAAACAAAAGAAGACAAAGGCTGATCCAGTTCTGCCAAGAGATGGATGTGATTGTAATAAATACAATAATATTCAAGAAAGATTCATACGTGAAATGCAACCGGTGGTACACCAGTAAGAATCGTAACAAAAAGAACTGATTTTATCAATATAAACAAAAGGTTTCAAAATTCTATCACCTCAACAAATACGATGTATTCTCGAATCATATTATATTAGTTTCAAATATCAACATACCACTTAAAATAAGAAAGAAACTAGGATTCAGAAAAAACTAAAAACAGAGCTTAATAAGAATTTTGAAATTTTAAAGCACTACTAAGTTCGTGGAAGAATCGTGGAACAAAATGAAAATATTTATTACCATACTTTCTTTTCAAATGATGACTGATGCATGACAATCTTAAATAAAAAAAATGTAGACTTTTTGGCCTATAATAGATCTTACAAAATAAACTATGGAAAGCATTAAAAAGCAGATATAAACATGTGTTGAATACAAGCAACGAAAAAAATGGGTAATAATTCTAAGGCAAGGGTAAAAATTGAATACAGTCTATGCTAAGGATTCCAAACCAGTAAGGTCTTAAATAAGGCTGTTGTCTCCCACCGATATTATTTAAGATTTACCTTCAACAAACTTTTAAAAGATAGTAAGCTATTATAAATTGGTATTGTGCAAAATCCGAATGAACACATATATGTTCACAGTTCACAGAACACAAAACACCAGAATACAACACAAAGATAAAAGTCCAAAGTTTACAGGATAACTCCACAAGATACCTATTCTAAAAAAGAATAACCGAAAAAAGCAGAAACACATAATATATCACAGAAAGTGATGTAATCGAAGAAAACTAGGCAAAAATCAAGTCAAACATCTTAACTTCGCTCAAGGAAGTTCTTGATGGGAGAAATATAAATAAAATAAATAGTTCCCAAGACGAAGAACTCCGTGGTTTTGTACAGAAGTTAAGGAAACATGTAAAGAAAAGAAAAAAGCTTAAGTGCCTGAAATACATGTCAACCAAAACACAAGAGACATACCATCATTACAAAACAATTAGAAACGAAACACATGCACTTGTAAGAAAAATAAAAAATGATCACTAAGAAGGCTTTAGGAAAGAAATGGAACATGATTTTTACGGTCTGTAAAAGGAAATACATGGCGTTATGGCGTAGTGCGATTTGTAAATAAATACAGTATTTATAAGTTGGCTACAGTAAATAGCCAACTTATAAACAATATTAGATATGCAGACGATCTCGTATTGCTAGCAGATAGTGATCAGGCTCTCCAAAGAACGATGGATAATTTTGTAGAAACATGTTACAAATATGGCCTAAAATTATATTAAAAGAAGACAAAAACAATGATCGTTAGTAAGAACGCCAAACTAAACGCCCAAATTACAATAAACCATACACTGTTAGAAATAGTAGAGAAAATTTGCTATGTTGACTTCAATATTAAGCATATTTGGGATCATAGCTAGGAAATACAAACTCGTATTGAAAAATCCAAAAGCTCTTTTAACGGTCTTAAGAATACGCTCTGCAACTTTTTCATCTTTAAGTATCAATATATAGCTCCAATAGCTCTTTAATGTCCTCCAATTTTAGTGGTGTTACCAACGTATGTTAAGGGTCGTATATATACACCATACATCTAACATAAACATTCTCCAGGGGCTAAGAAAAGACAAAGAAATTATTAACGCTGTAAAAACAGAAAATTGGCTTATCTGCATATTATGCGTAATAATAAACACCGACTTCCACAGTTAATTCCGCTAGGCAAGATTGAGGCTGGCTAGTAAATCTTAGGAAAATAACTGGTATAATGTCAACTAATCTATTTTGGGCTCCTGTGAATAGAAAAGGATAAGTCAATGTGGTCGCCAATGTTGCTAGAAAATAGGTATCTTTAGAAGAATAATATAAGACCGAGCAGTGCTTCCAGGGTGCTAGTACCTTTTTTAAATCCATATTAAGATTTGCTTATATATTTTTAACATTATTTTTAAATTAAATTTTTTTGATGTATATATAAAGGTTGGTATAGACCCATCTTCCGGGAGTTCTCAGGTCTCATAATATGTAATGTTAAAGAAATGTTAATTTCGTTACTAATTGATCACGTAGCTATTAAAAATGTTTGACTCTGAATAAATGTTATCCAATTTACATCTTTAATTACGCAAACTTCGATGTTAATATATAGAACGCACATACATCTATATCGTACATTCGTCATCTCGTATTTCAAGAATTGTACGCTTAGCGTTGGCAGACGAAAATAACGTCGATGCCTTGATAATGGAAAGGCCCATTTAAAATGTCCTGGCTAGTATCGAAAATGTTGAAGTTCAGACTCAATTAGGTTAAAGCTAAAAAGACCAAAACTGCTGTATTTATTGAAACTGCTGAATCTTCGTATATACCAGATCTAGAACATCTGTATATACAACAAAATTAAAAGGAAACTAATAAAGCTGAATTAACAGAAGTTCATTTTTAATTACTGTATTCAATACTATCGTAAATCAAAAGAAATCGAGAAACAACACAAATCAAAACAGGGAATAGTTTTGGAGGTTTTGTATACTTTGTTCGTTCAAATCTAAAGAGCAGCAAAAAAAGCAAGTACCCATATGTGTTCTGAAAATCAGTTTTGACTTAAAATAATTGCGATCTGTATCCAATTAAAAATCGACTCTCTTGGACAATCTAACAAATTTGACTAGTGTTACTTTTCTTGCAGGGTGCTATATATTATAGGATATTTTGTTGATTTCTTTTCTTTGAATAAAGGTTTACAATATATGCCTTCCAAATCTTGTTCTGACTTTTGGATCGGCTTTTATTCTTCTTCTTCTTGTGCCACTCCTATCGGAGATTGGAAATCATCAAGGCTATCCTGACCTTGTTTACAGCTGACCTAAAGAGTTCATTAGTGGTACAGCCAGACCACTCTCTCAAATTACGCAACCATAACATTCTTCTACGGCCTGGATTCCGTTTTCCTTCTATTTTTTCTTGCATTATATTTTGAAGTAATGCGTATTTATGTCCTCTCATCAGGTGACCCAAATCTTTGGGTCTTTTTCTATCCTTCGCATTACTTCAAAGTTTGTGACTCTTTCAACAACAACTTATCTTCAGCATTCGACGGTAGCACCACATCTCGAAACTTTCAATATTTTTTATGTTGTTCTGTTTGAGAGTCCAGGCCTCTACTCCGTATAATAGTGTGTTAAATACGTAGCCCCTTAGCATTCTTAATCGTAGAGGGACGCTTATATCTCTGCTGGAGAAGAATTTCCTGATCTTAATGAAGGTGGCCCTGGCAATTTTGATACATCTTTTTATTTCGTTTTGGTCTCCAGTTTCGTTTATTGAAGTCCCCAAGTATTTGTAACTGGATACTTTTTCAATTTGAATGCCGTTTATACTAATATGTGCTGGTTGTGTAATGTTCTTACTGAACACCATATACTTGGTTTTTTTATATATTTTATACCATAATTGTTGCAGGCAATATTTATATTTGTAAGTAATTGTTGTAATTCTTCTACTGTTCTTGCAATTAGTACAGTGTCGTCTGCGTATCGAATATTATTTCCAACCTCTCCATTGATTACGATTCCTTCGTTTGCTTGCAAAAGGGTTTTCTGGCAGATGCTTTCACTATAAACATTAAATAGCAACGGTGACAAAATGCATTCCTGTCTTACTTCTCTACGTACCTATTTCTATTGCTTGTGATATCTCATTTTCTATTTTGATGTTAGCTTTCTGATTCCAAGATGTCCTTTCTTACAAGAATGTCTCTTAGCTTATCATGGTGTACTCTGTCAAACGCTTTTTCAAAATCGATAAAATGGCTTTTATTACGGTATTTTAATTTGTTACCCGAATTTACTCTTAAGGTTTTCAAATCCCTGCTACCTTATTCTCTCTAAGATTTTCTCAAGTCTTATGTACGTTCTGCTTTGAATTCCAATTCTCTGTATTTTTACTGTAATCAAACTTTCTTTACTAGTTTAAGTTTTTATTCAATGTCTCTGTTCAATTGTTTGAATCTTATTTTATTTTTGTTCGTTTCTTTTTGAACTTATAAACATTATAAACATCTTTTCCATTATCTTTATTATTTCATACGTGATTCATGTTTTTTTTTAGTTTATTTTTTGCTTCCTACCGTAGAATGAGCTCTCTTTATTTCCCAAACAAATTTTGTTGCCTCTTCTAAATTATTCATCCTGGTAAATTTGTGCGAAATTTGTTGTCAATATACGTCTGATATTGATTTTATTTATTAGCCATGCCAAACCATGAGTTTTCACTTAAAATTTTATTTAAAGTGGGCATTTCATTCTTGACCCAAATCTACTCGGCGTTTTTTAGGTGGAGAAGGATAATTACCACAAGTACTTGGTATTGAACCTATATTGTTATCTTAATATCACTAATACGTCGCTAAATAGTTATGAAAAGAACTGTTTTTTATATAAATGCAAACTAAAAATCTAAAAATTATAGGAATAACGCAGAAAATACAAAAAATCATCGATATAAATTTTGAATTTTAAAATTTCGTAAATGTCATTAGTGTCAAAATATCATAATTTAGTAGAGTAAACTTGCCTGCGATTGGACCAATTACAAACAAGCATTACGGAGCGGTGAATTTGAATTACCCCTTCTGGTTAAAAAACAAACCACACTACAGAATTATATTTAAAAATAATACCACAACATGATTAAGCTTTGGGCTTTGGGGCTAATCACCCAATTTCTATATCTTCTGTTGATCATATTATAATCTATTAGGTTTCTAGTATGGTGCTCTTCAATGCCTCGTTAAGCCATCTTATTTCGGTTTGAACCAGGTGTTATAATCACTAATTTATTGCAATTTATATATTGAGAATTTTTGGAAGTCTTCTTAAAGAAATACAATACTTAAACATGAACTTAAAACTGCAGAAGATATTAACCAGTCCAATAAAGAGTATGTGTTATTTAAAGTGCAAATATCCCAGAGAAGTCATTACTATATCATCAAAATTTGATGGCGAGCTTATAAAAACTACCAATCGCCACTGTACTAAAACAAATTTTGCCTATTATCCCTGTCAAAGGGAGACATAAGACGATACAAACCCATGGTTGCATTTTAAACAGTTTTCGTTTGAAAGGAGCTCTAAGATACGTGTGATATATACACTGATACGTAGTTTACCTAGGTGTTAGTAATAAATCCTAATCCAGGTGCAAAATTTAAAATAACGGAACTAGAGGCAGGATTATCTACAAATCTTCCCCCAGAAAGGGTCAGAATTGGCGTGTTGGCGCAAATTATGCAACTATACATAAATTTCCAAATAATCAGATGAACATTTAGAAAAAATTGTAATACCAATGCTTCTGTCGTGTATGCGGTATGCCAGTGGCGTAGACTAATGGTTTTGATATCTTTGAAAATGAAAATCTAAAAAAAGCTAATAAGACTCTAACGTCTTCTTTAATTTTATTGTTTATCTGTTACAAAAACGGTTACAAAACGCCCAAAAGTTGGGACGACCAAACCTCATGTGATACTGCAGTTCCATGTTCAAGCAATCTCATGCTTGTACAGAAGTTGCAAGCTGAGTTCCGCGTACAATAAAAGACCGCATACAATATTTCTTATGCGTGGCGTACCGGCGTTTATTGGAGACCGCCTAATATACCAATTTCTTTTCGTTGTTAATAAATAATCAGTCATCTTATAATTTCATGTAGACCTCATCACTTGACACTTCTTTGTAATGTATTGCCTTACAATGTTGCAAGAGCTAAAAAAAGTAGAAAAGAAGGAATTGAAAAGTACTCACTGATCCAGTGGGATGTTGGGCAAAGTCTAGGTATAATACCAATTGAATATAATAAGCAAATATTCAGCGTTATTATTTTATCAGGAAACTTATTAGTAGTCGAGAAATAAAATTCATGGATAAAACAAAACAATATATTCAACAACATAATTATATAGGCGGCTGAGGTAAACATAATTAAAAAATGCACCATCAATTAATAAATGGTTTTATACATATGGAAATAAACAGTATTATGATCAAGAAATATCTTTACAGATACAATATAATAAAATCATGCACAAATTAAATTATCAGCGCAGAAAACCTGATAGTATTTAAAAAAAAATAAAAAAAACTAAAGCTGATTACAATAATCTTTCTTAGCTGTTTATGGGCTTATCTAGAGATAACGGGTACAGTAAATTTAAAAATGGATAGCAATTATAGCAAATAAAACAAAACTAATTAACTTTAAATTCAAAAGAATACAAAAAGATTACAAGAATTCTGTAGTATAAAAATGAAACCCACCCGCACTTGGTTGTAAGTTAACTGTCTGTCTCGCACTGTTTTCAGTTTAATTGTTCTTACTAAATATTGAATATTCGTAATTATTATTTGTGAGGAGAAGTTCTTAATAAGTGATTGAAAGTTCGTATGAAAGGATTAAATGTTCTTTTAATTGAATTGATTTATCGGTAGTTAACCTTACAGGTGAAGAAATAGGTGACGCAGATTCGTCTAGGATTGGGTAATATGATTACAATATTATTCGCCCAGATAATTGAGAGTAATATGATTACGACAGCTTCCAAAAAAAATGGGATATCCCCCGCTCAAAAAGGACAACTTGCCTATAAGAAGGCCAGGCTGTTTCCATTTCTAGGTAGATACCCGAATATACAAAAGTTCTAGGTAAGTAACGGGACTCTTGTCGTTGGGAACAGTGAGAAAAGATAAAAACTTTTAAATTAGCTTCTTTCAGAAAGATACCGTAAAGAGCTTTTACGAGTGTGTTTACCAAAGTTATCAAAAAGAACCAGCCTAGACCCGAAAAAGGTTAACAAAGCTCTATTATAAAATATTCTACTTCGGCCTCTTTTGATGTGTACGACCATCCGTACTTTGAGAACTCTGTGATAGTAGATGTTCCAATAAAATTTGCCAATTGTTAGCGAACCCACCCGCATATCTATTTGCGGATACGGCCATGATCATATCAGCAACAGGAGTAAAGGGATTAAAAATTATTTACTATTTTAATTATAAAAAAAATGTTACAGTATAGCTGATAGAGCAAAGTTCTGGTAACACTTTTTGAGCCATTGCTCAGTTTTAACGGTATTTTATTCACCAAATAGCAATAATAACTTAACACAGGAAATTGCTTTAAATTGATTGTTTATAAAAATCACAAAAGTAGCGTCACTTCAAGCACCGTAATTCGGAAAATATTAATTTGAATAACATAAAATTTTAAAAGTATACTTTTATAGGTTAACACTACCGAAATGTCATGTAGATAATTCACTTTAGACTCCATCTTATCGTTGGACCTGGGACTTATTGACCAACGTATTATATCATACACGGTTGATATAATTAAGATTCGGTATTCTGTTATGACTAGCAAAGACATTATTAACATACTATTACAGCATTAGCATGCCTATTTCTTAATGGTACTGCCGTATGTAGCCTTACATCAGTCTTCAGGTAATGTCAATCAGGGCTTGCAACATTAGAATCTAGAGAGACATGGCCTAGTGACAAAATAAGGGAAATATATTGATATTGTTTTAAAATTCTTTTGACAAAAATGGGAATAGTTTGATGGTCCAAAATTATTCCAGCTCACATTATAACTTCTTCTTCTTCATGTGCCTTGTCTATTCCGAACGTTGGCAATCAACATGGCTATTCTGACTTTGTTTACGGCAGATCTGAATAGTTCAGCAGATGACAATCCGAACCATTGCCGCAAGTTTTGGAGCCACGAGTGTCTTCTCCTCCCTGGACCCCTTCTGCTGTCTATTTTCCCTTGAACGATCAGCTGTAGTACTCTATATTTATTATGTCTCATAACGTGACTTAAGTATTCCAACCTTCTTTTTTTTATACTTATTCCTACCTCTCTCTCTTTACCTATCCGGCGTAGTATCTCTTCGTTGGTCACGTGCTCAGTCCAGGATATACGTAATATACGTCGGTAAGCCCACATTTCGAAGGCCTCTACTTTTTTCATCAATGTTGCGGTCATTGTCCACGCCTCCATTCCATATAACAAAACCGGGAATACATAACATTTCAGAAGTCGAATTTTGAGAGGTAGGGTGAGGCTTTTAGAGGTGAAAATTTGCTTCATGCTAGTGAACGATGCTCTTGCCTTTTCTACTCTTATACGTATTTCCTTCGCTTGATCCCAATTTGAGTTAACTGTTGTTCCCAAGTAGATGTACGAATCCACGTGTTCAATTCTTTCATATCAGTTGCTGTGGTGGTTGCTGGGTTTTGCTTACTAACATCCATTTGGTTTTTGTGATATTTAGTCTGAGTCCGCATCGTGCACTTGTTTTTTGTATCTTACTCATTAAGCAACTCAGTTCCTCCATGCTACTTGCTAGAATCACAGTGTCATCAGCATACCTTATGTTATTAATTTTTTTCTCCATTTATCTTTATGCCTTCTGTGCTTTCCTCCATTATAACATTATAACTTAAAAATCACTATATGAATAAAGATCCTGTAAATATCTTAATCCCTTTTTGTAACTACGTAATTTTCAGACCCTAACGCGTTTTATATTAGGATAAAGACAAAACATTACTTCATTTGTGAAGATAGGTTCATCACAGAGTTCGTCAGCAGTTGAGTACACATTTCGAAAACTCAATCTCGAAATCATGCTCCGATAAACGTCTTAGTAGCGGGCTATATCGCAATATTAATAACCACCCTCAATTATATTTAAAGCAATAAACATTGAAACGTGTGCTCTATGATCATTGTTACTCTTAACAATCTTGTTTTAGTACAATTTAGTCTAAAAGTTAACTTTTAAAACTTAAATCACCTAATCTTAGGCTATTTTTTAACTTGAAGCACGTTATCTATAGAGTATAAAGCAATTATAAGTATATTAGCGTTTTAATACTCATCATCGACCCAACAATGTAAAGCAATTAACCTAACGAATTTGAGACACTGTTACTTTAACCAAAGAGTCCAATCGACTAATTAATATTTAGGGCATATTTTGAATTGTAGAGAACAAGTTTACTAAGCGAATGGTATTTATTTACAAGAAAGTTTTGAAAATGTTATAAAAATAATGTTCTTGTTGCTTGATGTTTATTTTGCAAACATTTTCAGATATGTTTAGACAATTATTTCACTATAACATAGCCTTCCAGTATAAAATTATCTAAGCCGCTGCTGGCAGAATCAGATAAAAAAGTTACCTAAGGGAGGCGCCCATGCCCTATACACCCGTACGAAGATGCTGGACAGATTGTGTCCCTTGCTGGCGCTTTAAGATCGAGATAACGTTGACACATGGCCTGCGCTTTGAATATATACATAATTTTCTTCTTTTATTTGTAATTTTATGTGCTACACGGCCACAATGCGTCTAGTTAACAACTTATAAATTAGCACGAGTTGAGATCTCGAGATGTTTTATTCAAAATGTGACATTGTGCTGATTTCCAGCTGCAATGGTGTGTCTTGGAAATAAATGAGACAAGAGAGGATTTAAAATATTACACTGGTTCTAAGAAATAAAATGTATATAAATTGGTTTTTTATAAGATACAACGTTTAGCGTTTGTAGAAAAAAAAATTACAGCTGAAATCGATGCTTTTCTCGATTTACCCTATAGTCATTATAGCTGACAGTCTTTTTTAATATCGATTTTAAAACTATTCTCTTATGGAATGTTTAAAATAGATAGTTTTTAGTTGGGATTAAACTAAAATGAGTTATAATAAAAATTACTTTTTTTTATTTTCTGTTGACTTATTTTCAATTTCCAATCATGTAATAATATTACAAAATTTAAGATTAAATTTAAAATCATCTTATAAATATATTGGACTGTATCTCTCTTTATAAAGCTAGCGCGGTTTTGGGATTATAGCAGGATAGTTTGCTATCTCTTCGGCCTCGGGTATACAAGAAAGTCCAGTGCTACGCTTCAATCGCTAATCGCCTAACATTACCCCTGGTTTTACCCAAAGTACTCATTTTATTTAGGCTAAGTAAACCTGGCGCCTGTATATATTTGAAAATATCTATAAGTTGTAACTGTAAGATTATTGACCTTCTGCGTGATAGTCAGACAATCTACCGCCTGAGCTACTCGGTCCTTTTTGTCGGTCTGCTTTTACTTTCTGACAAAATTTCGTATTGATGATATGATACTACTATGATACTAATGATAAATTTCTTCCATTATAACTTGTTTTGGCAAAATTATACTAGACGCAGGCTTGAACTGGTCTTATGAAGGATCGGGAAGATTCCCTAAGCAGCCGCGCTCGTAGAAACCTGTCTTACCAAGTTAAAGTAAATGTACAAATTTAATTCCGTCATTTTTTAGCCTTACTCACAAATTCTCTTCCTTTATATATCTTTTATAGCATACACGTGGTAAAGGGCGAAGTTGGTAAATATTTCTATTGAAATCGTAGGCTTCCACGGCCAGAGTCAGAATTATAGTTTATTCGTCTTCCGGGATTGGACCGTGTCATTTGTGAGTGACCCAAAAGTGGGTTCATCTCGACGTTTCGCTACAATTGTATGTAGCTTCTTCAGGAGAACAAAAAAAAAAAGAAAAAGAAAACAAAAGACACGAAGATGGGTAGTTAGCAACGGTAACTCAGTTACTCAACGCAACCAGAGGCGAATACTAACTACCAAGATGGGCATTTGGTCACAGTAACTCAACTACTTAACGCAGCCAGAGGTGAAAACCAAATGCCAGGACAGGGATTCACGTCCAACAGCTCAGAACACTAACGCGTCGAGAGGCGGGGAGTGAATCCGACGATTACTCCGCTACCGCTCTATTTATAGTCGCGGTGACCTGTCGTGTCGGGACGTATCGGCACACTCCGTGGCGCGAACGTCAAGAAGCGCGCGCTGGCCAATCATGTGGCTGCATCGTGGTAGCGGGACCGGACGGCGGCTCTAGACTGAGATTCCAGATGGGAGACAAGTAGTATCGTTCCTCTCGATTGATATTATGTGGATTTTTTCGGATCTCTAGAGATTCGCGGATTTTCCTGGAATAAAAGAAGGGGCTCTTAGAAATAATATGGGTTTTTTCGAACAATATGGAATGACCGGTTTCTTGGCAGTGTTCTGCAACTGCAGAATGGGAGAAAAGACCTGATCGAATGCATCTTTGATGCTCTTGAATCCGAGTTTTGACGGAACGACCAGTTTCACCAATATACACTTGTCCACATGAACAAGGAATAGAATAGACACCACAAGAAGATAGGGGCGGTAATGGGTCCTTAGGAGAGGGTAGATATTGTGAGATTTTCTTGGGTGGTCGAAAAGTAGTCCTGATACCTTCTTTGCGAAGAATTTTGCCAATCCTATCAGTGACACTTCGAATATACGGAAGAAAAGCCACAGGAGTACCCGAAGATTCTGAATTTGTCGTCCTAGGGTGTAAAGGGGGATGTAGATGTCGGTGTGTAATATTTTGAATTGTGGACTTGGAGTAACCGTTGGCGACAAGGGTTTTTTGCAGATGGCCAAGTTCTTCTCTAAGGTTGTCAGGTTCAGAAATCGAAATGGCCCGATGGATGAGAGAGTTGATCACAGAATTCTTTTGGGCAGGATGATGGTGTGATGAAGCATGTAGGTAACGATTCGTGTGAGTCTTTTTTCTATAAACAGAGTGACCCAATCGGCCATTGGGCTTGGAGGTGACTAACACATCGAGAAAGGGAAGGGACCGATTATTTTCTACTTCCATTGTGAATTTTATACTCGGATGTTGTGAGTTAAGATGATCTAGGAAGGGAGAAAGGGTATGTTGACCATGGGGCCAGATGATAAATGTATCATCAACGTAGCGGAACCAGACTTTTGGTTTTAAGGGGTAAGATTCTAGGGCTAAAGACTCAAAGGCTTCCATGAAAATGTCAGCAATGACAGGGGAAAGGGGAGAACACATTGGTGTTCCAGATATTTGTTTGTAGAAATTGCCTCTAAAAGAAAAAAAAAATATAAGTATATCTCGTGAGGAATTCATAGCTCTCAAAAATCTCCGTTCTCTTTCTGAGATAATAATCCTTCCTGCATACAAAGGTAATGCCACAGTCATCCTGGATACTCCTTCCTACATAGAGAAAGTAAACGACTTACTTAGGGATACATCCTGTTATAATACAATTTCTCGAGACCCCACTCCTAGAGTCGAACGCGAAATTTCCCATGCCATCAAACAATCCGATCTTTCCGATGATGTTAAGAAGTCCATAGTTCCGAAAAACTCCATCTGCCCCAGAATTTACGGTCTTCCCAAAATCCATAAAGACAACGTACCTCTTCCTCCCATTGTGACTACGATTAACTCTCCTACCTACAAACTCGCAAAGTACTTATCGAATCAGTTTAAGACATATACTGGTCGTACCTCTTCTTATGTCCGAAATTCCACACATTTCATCACCTTAATCTCCTCCCTCACGGTCGATCCCCAAGACATTCTCGTCAGTTTCGATGTATCATCCCTATTTACCAATATCCCCATACATGACTCTCTAGTTGTTCTGCGAGATCACTTGACCAATGATAACAAGTCTTTGGTTTTGGCAGATCTTGCGGAAAAATGCCTCCTTTCAACATATTTTTCTTTTAGAGGCAATTTCTACAAACAAATATCTGGAACACCAATGGGTTCTCCCCTTTCCCCTGTCATTGCTGACATTTTCATGGAAGCCTTTGAGTCTTTAGCCCTAGAATCTTACCCCTTAAAACCAAAAGTCTGGTTCCGCTACGTTGATGATACATTTATCATCTGGCCCCATGGTCAACATACCCTTTCTCCCTTCCTAGATCATCTTAACTCACAACATCCGAGTATAAAATTCACAATGGAAGTAGAAAATAATCGGTCCCTTCCCTTTCTCGATGTGTTAGTCACCTCCAAGCCCAATGGCCGATTGGGTCACTCTGTTTATAGAAAAAAGACTCACACGAATCGTTACCTACATGCTTCATCACACCATCATCCTGCCCAAAAGAATTCTGTGATCAACTTTCTCATCCATCGGGCCATTTCGATTTCTGAACCTGACAACCTTAGAGAAGAACTTGGCCATCTGCAAAAAACCCTTGTCGCCAACGGTTACTCCAAGTCCACAATTCAAAATATTACACACCGACATCTACATCCCCCTTTACACCCTAGGACGACAAATTCAGAATCTTCGGGTACTCCTGTGGCTTTTCTTCCGTATATTCGAAGTGTCACTGATAGGATTGGCAAAATTCTTCGCAAAGAAGGTATCAGGACTACTTTTCGACCACCCAAGAAAATCTCACAATATCTACCCTCTCCTAAGGACCCATTACCGCCCCTATCTTCCTGTGGTGTCTATTCTATTCCTTGTTCATGTGGACAAGTGTATATTGGCGAAACTGGTCGTTCCGTCAAAACTCGGATTCAAGAGCATCAAAGATGCATTCGATCAGGTCTTTTCTCCCATTCTGCAGTTGCAGAACACTGCCAAGAAACCGGTCATTCCATATTGTTCGAAAAAACCCATATTATTTCTAAGAGCCCCTTCTTTTATTCCAGGAAAATCCGCAAATCTCTAGAGATCCGAAAGAATCCACATAATATCAATCGAGAGGAAGGATACTACTTGTCTCCCATCTGGAATCTCAGTCTAGAGCCGCCGTCCGGTCCCGCTACCACGATGCAGCCACATGATTGGCCAGCGCGCGCTTCTTGACGTTCGCGCCACGGAGTGTGCCGATACGTCCCGACACGACAGGTCACCGCGACTATAAATAGAGCGGTAGCGGAGTAATCGTCGAATTCACTCCCCGCCTCTCGACGCGTTAGTGTTCTGAGCTGTTGGACGTGAATAACTGTCCTGGCATTTGGTTTTCACCTCTGGCTGCGTTAAGTAGTTGAGTTACTGTGACCAAATGCCCATCTTGGTAGTTAGTATTCGCCTCTGGTTGCGTTGAGTAGCTGAGTTACCGTTGCTAACTACCCATCTTCGTGTCTTTTGTTTTCTTTTTCTTTTTTTTTTTGTTCTCCTGAAGAAGCTACATACAATTGTAGCGAAACGTCGAGATGAACCCACTTTTAAGTCACTCACAAATGACACGGTCCAAACCCGGAAGACGAATAAACTATAATATTTCTATTGTATTGCAATAATAAATAAAGCCTGGTAGTCTTGAAAGTAACGCTTTTTTTTCTGCTGACATCAGGGCAGGATTTAGAACAAACCACTTGGGGTTCTTTAATTTGTACCATTTACAATATGGTTTCCAATTTAGGGGGCGAGGTTTTAAAATAGTTATTAGTACATAAAACTCACTTACTCTGTGGCTGCAAATTAAGTACTACAACGAATACTGAGTATTTAAGTATCCGCTGATAAAGCCGCAGTCACTATAAATTCATCTTTGTTTGCTCTTGTTTATCAATTAGAGATAGAGAAGAGGTAGTTTAGTATCTGTAACAGTATCAAAGAATGCTATTAATTATATAGTTGAAATTAGCGAACCAACTCGACATCGAGTTTTTTAAATGAAAATTTTTATTTTGCGAGAAAAATATACAATATATACAATGACCGGAAGTAAAAATATTTTATCAATAACTCAAAAACTATAAATGGTAATTTCGTGAACTTACATTTTTGAACTCTACGTTGAATTCTCTATTGATTTGACTAATAAAAACGAAACGAAACACCAGCTTAGCTAACCTAACCTAACCTAGGCAAATATATTAAAAACAACAAGAGCCAAAATAAAAAACACTTACACAGTGGTGTGTACAAACTTAAATGTGGCGACTGCCCGAAAACTTACATCGGTCAAACTGGTAGAAATTTTAATAAACGAATAGCAGAACATAAAAGGGCTTTCAATAATAGAAAAACAGATTCTACATACGCACTTCACCTTCTAGATTATAATCATTCTTTTAATGACGAATTTAAAATTATTCACATTCAAAATAAACGCCTTAAGCTATCTTTGTTAGAATCTATGGAAATCAACAAATTAAAAAACACAGATATAATTCTGAATGACCAACTTGAGACAAACAGTTCTCCCCTCCTTAACCTATTTCATTATATACTATAAAGTGTAAACGCATGCCAAGAATAGATCACTTGAGAAATGCAAATTTTGTGGAAGTTTTGAAAACAAAGTTTTCAGTGTTCTATTGTTACATAAAATGAATTTCCATCAAGAAACGGTCGAATCCATCAATTATTTTTCATGATTTTTTGGACCTGAATATTTTCCCAGTCTAAGCCTGACTAGACGGTCGATTATTGCATCTTACTTTGGAATTAACATTGATTAAAAAAAGCAATTTCTTATCTTCTTTTAAGAGCTTTGGCTGCAACTCTGAAACTACTCAATATCATGATCAAAAACGTTACAAAGTAATAATCAAGCTTCTCAAAAATATATATTTTATGCATTAAACAAGTAAAACTCATTAATTTGTACATGTTATTAATTTTTTGTAATTTTTATGTCTATTTCTTTATACGTTGCTATGTTGTCTTATACTATAATAACAGTCAACTCAATTACAATCGAGATTTTTGCATGCATAATTGCGATTATAACATTTGCATCGGTCCACAAAAAGCATCCAACCATAAAACAAAAGTTTTTGTACTATAAACCTTTCTAAACATTTTAGAGCACACTGTCTTGCCTGCAACTAAATATGAAAAAAAGTTTTTCTTTATTAGCTTTGGAGTAATACCAAAGTGGCTATAAATTTAAAGTTCATTTAAGATTCATTGCAAATAGATGCATTGACATGACGGAATGCCCATAAAACAGCACTTACGGCTCTCGAGAACGTCAACATACTGGTCAAGGGGCACAGGAATCTATTTTGATACTTTATATCACTTTTAATGCGTGTAACGTATCATAGGTTAAACTGTTAGATTTTTATGGTTACCTGTACACTTCTAAGAATATAGTTATGGATTAGAAATAAAATTAAAATCAACATTCACAACACAAGGCTAGTTGGAAGTTTTTACTTTATAGAAAATATAATATATATACAGTATAAATTACAACATAGTTACATTTACCCATTGTGTGTTACAATTTATAATTGGTAAGAAACATCATATATTAAAATAATTAAAGTCTAAGCAAGCAATTTGATTAACCCATTCCGTGAGAGTTACACACCCCTCAGAATGACATTTGGGTGTTACAATTCATTGGAGCGAGGTGTATTGATTCTTGTTATCAGAAACCACTCCACCGCGCTCCAATGCTCCAGGCCATCCCTTTTCCTTATCCCCCTATAGCACTCTGATGCGCGATAGGGGCACAACTATCAGCCAAATGCTTTTTGTGTGATAGTCCTTGGTACAAGAACTCCAACACGAAATCCTAACCCGATCAATGCAAACTAGCGTGATGGGCCCTTTTCCTGCTTTCTCTAGTGACATATCATCGATCTGAAATTGCTTACTCGGGCCTCGAGTCTTTGCTCCGGACTGCGCCCAATTCGACGACTCCGTGTCCGAGATTGTGGACCCTTCTTTGTTAGTATTTTTTTTGATTTTTTTGGTAGCCAAAGTCTTTATTTATTTATTATTATTATTTTTAAGTTTGTCCTGAAAATAAGCATCAATTTATAAAATTTTTAGTGCCACGTGCTGGGACTTCTTCTGTTGGTAAAGCTACGAATTATCTACTTTTTGTGTTTGCGAGGATTTGCTGTTTTGATCTTTTGTGCTTTCATCGATGAAATGCATCATATCTTATTACCTCTCGCAGGATCGGGCTTGGTGATTCTATAATTCTGCAAACCAAATTCTGCCTTTTAAAGGGTATCTGGGTACATTGTCTGCTTCTCTGAGGATGTTATTAATTGGCAGTTCATTACAAATGCCGAAATGCAAATCTTTATTAATCTGTAAACAGCAATGATTTCAGTCAAACTGAAATTACTTAAAATAATTTCGTCTCCTGTTGGAACGTAGTTTTAGATATTAGTTTTTAAAGTGTCCACTCTGTTCACATATAAATAAAAATAAAAACCAAGGGGTTATATACCAAAATGTTTGTTAAAAATCATGGGTAAGTCTTAGAGAATCAAAAAGGCACAGATTTTTATATTAAATAAAATTAACGTAAAAGCGGATACATTCGCTTCAATTCAATTCAATTCAAAATTTGCTAATAATCGTGATGGGCACGTGATTTTGGCTACATTTTACCACTTACGGCGCGTGATTTCGGATGACTAATTTCATTTAAAATTAAATCCTATTAAACTAACATGGGCACAAGTTAAAATATAGTAGATACTGTTCGATCTATTACGACATTTAAATTAAAATAAGTAGAAGCATTATAGTTTCCCTTTAAAAAGATTGACAAAAGGCAATTCAACATGTGTTAACAGAAGAAGACAACATGTGGAATTTGGACAAAATCTTGGATGTTGATAATAAATTGTCACGGGTAATAATATCAGTAAATAATGAAGTTTCAAGTGAAGATAGTGATTCAGAGATTTTCATACTTCATGTTTTAGTGGTGATTTAGAAACTTTTATATAAAAGAGATAATAGAAGAGTACAAAGAAAAGTAGGGTGAATAAGGGATAATTCTTTCCCGAATAAGTGATTGATAACCCTTTATTAAAGCGTAAAAATCCTTTTTTGCGGTACATATTTATGGTATATATTAATAAAATAAAATTTTCAAGCCTGTACTAAGCTGTACCATTAGTTGACAAAACTTTTAATAAAAATAAACAATTTAAGTTGTTTTATAAAAAATTTGATAGATTTCCGTAATTCTTATCGGCGAGTATATATAAAATTCTTGTAGAGTTCATTTTCTTTGAGTACTAGACAATTTTATGGAAATAAATCTTCAACAGCACCAAGATATTCTTCTTCACTCACGTTTTTGTTTGAGAACTTACGCGACTTAATAATTGATTTATCAAAAAATTGTTTTTTGAGATAACCATCTTCGAAATGTTTGACTAAGCATTAAATCTTTTTCTATCGGATACTTAATTGCTTAAAAATAAACACTCCAAGACTATCCTGAATAGTCACATATGACTACACTCTCGGGCTGATCGTTAAAGATAACACCAGACACAATTATGTTTATTTATTTCATTGTGCTAATACCAAAATTAAAAATAGTCACATCGACATCAGTCACATTGGAGGCACTCAAAGAATACAGTGGCGTGCATATCATTTTGATCTTCCATTGTGAAGTAACTTGTAGTTTTTTATAGTTATATTACTGAGAGATGCGTTATAGCCTAAGATCCCACTGCAGGATCACTACGTTCATTCCGTAGTTAATCAAACTCAGATTTTACATACATTTAAAATTAGGAGAATATATTGATAATAGGTTGCCAGTCAAAAAGTGGAAATATTTTTAATTCAATTAATAGTAATTATTTTTGACAAAAATTTTATTTCGTTCATTTATTTTTTAATGAAATACGCTGCTCATGATGTATATGCATCAAATTATAGCTAATTTTTTTCTCAATATGATGGTATAAGTTTTCCTGAGAAAAAGTGGTCGAAAATTAAAGTTATAAGCTGTTAGGAACGCGAGGTGTCAAAGATAAAATAAAAGACAGCTAGCGCGCAAAGCTACTGGTTTGAAGTGTCAGTTGTGTTGGTTTTTGAGTTAGTTCTGAAGTAGTTTTCAAGTAATATATTACTACTACTATTACTACTATTACCATTAATTGAATTAAAAATATTTGCGGCTACTTTTTGACTGACAATCTATGGTCAATGTATTCTCATAATTTCAAATTTATGTGAAAATGTCAGTTTGATGAAATCCTCGATTTTGATCCTGCAGTGAGATCTTATCAAATGCTTATCTGCAGCTTATTGAAAATTCTATTTATGCTTTATAAGGGAAAACTTTAATTAAATAAATGTTTAGCTAATATTTAAAAAACTAACAAGTTGATAGATTTAGAAATGCTAATATACACTTTTTTTCTTCTTATTTTTCTCCTTCTTCTTCCTCTACTTCTATTTTCTTATCAGGTAATTTTGCCTCTACATGTTTTCCTGGATTGCGCGTTTATGTTGCAACGAAATATTTTGCCTACCTCAGGGTAAGATCATGGGGGTAGGAAATTGGGGACAGAAACTATAGGAGCGAAGATAGGGCAAGCAAAATAAATCGAAACGTATGCGAACGGCACTCAGGGGTTAACTGGAGAGCTGGGACTGTGGGTAAGTGAACGACAAGAGTTCGGATTTGGGCAGCTACAAAAAAAAATGAAATAAAGGGGTACTTACATAAATCTCCTGGACAAAATGAAACAAGATATGGCAGACAAGGTTACCTCTAGCTATTTTAATTTGGACGCCGCTTCGAAGAAAACTTCCTGCTGGAAAAAGAAAGAAAATTTCTTCTTCCCTAAAATCAAGAATACATACAAGGGTTAGGAGACTTTTCTAAATAAAAACAAAAAAATGGACCAGAGAAACAAATCAAACGTTTATTTTTGTCTCAAACAAACAGTTATCAAAAATACAGATTGCACAAGAAGCATACTAAATAACATAATAACAAAATTAACAAAAACTTACGTACTTATCTGTTTACAAAGGAGATTGCTACAAAAATTTTCGAGATGGTTCCTAGGTTATTTATTAATATGGCCAAATTAGATTATTAAAAATTAAGGATATCCTTGTTTATGAAAATATCTTAAAATTTAACCTTATACATGAAATATCTATTCTATCTAATAATCAAATTAAAAGTGTTAAATATTACAAATTCTTTTATTTTAATGAAAGCAATTATCGATTATCAAAAATAATGTCTATTTAATTTGGAAAAATTAAAATGTTAATTATTACCTTAATTCACAAACTATGCCACTTAACTTTGAAAAACTTGCTATCTTCGGGATTGGAGCTGGACAAAAGTCTCAACTGGAACAAAAAGGAAACCATTTCTACACTTAGGAACGAAGATCTGACGCAGATGGGGCTGGATCAAGCAGGCAAACGACAACAAAGCTGGTGGGACATCCTATATAATCATTTTCCAAAATTTCTTCAGTTCCGGTGTACTGCACAAATCTTACGGTGATTACTCTGTTCTAAACTGCCATTATGCAAAGGGTATTATCACCTTAACCGGTCTTAAGACATTACACAAAAAAATTTAATCGACTCCCGATTCAAAATCGCCCAAACATCTTTCTACTCTGAAATCTCTTGCTTGACTCCTTATGCGTTAGATTTTACAAATTCAACCAAAATAAATTTCCCTTCACGTCTCCAACCAGTTTGTGGCCTACGAACCTAAACAAACAATCTACCCTTCTTGACCTCGTTCTTAGCAACGAACCGACAAAAAAACATTGAAATATTTCCAGCTTTATTACGTTTTAGAAAAATTGAATACCTGACTTACAATATTATATTAGGGGACTCGAATGTAAACAAATCGTTTTCAACGACAAAAAACAACTTAAATTCGTAGAAATAGCACGTATTATATTGATTATTTTAAACGTCCTTGATTCCTAGTTTTAACCGAAATAATTTTTTACCTGACAATGTAACAGAGACAAACACATCTATATTTTGAAACAACTGAATACAAAACTTAAAACAGAATCCATACTATTATGTAGATATTAAATATAAAACGCTACAATGTTTTATTGTGACTCCACCTTTTCCGTGGTCTGCCTACACTTCTTCTATCCAACGGCAATTTGCCTCTTGCTTTCTTGATTACTCCATCGTCGTTTATTCTGATTATATGATTGTTTTAATCTCTCCTCCTATTCAGTATCCACTCGTCTATCTTTTAGACCTTGCATGCTGTTCTGATTTTGTCACTTCTTTTCCGATCCCTAAATGTGATTCCACTGAGTATTCGAATTTAATTGTGTTTTGGATATATCAGATCTAATTTCTGCCGTTTATACCGTTATTGGTCTTATACTCGCTTTGTAAATTCCTATCTTAGTTTCCATCCTAATGTGTTTGTTCCTTCATAATGTATTGTTTAAGTATCCTGCTGCTTTAATGAACTTCTGTATTTGTTTTGCATAATTTTAAATTAATCTTTATTTTTTCGATTATAGCGCCGCCTATCAGCACTTCGAAAAAAAAACCGATTAAAAGTTACTTGTTTTTGTATAAGAAATCTAAATCTGCAATAAAAAATTGGGGTTCCTCTGAGTTGCACCCCATCCCAACCCCTGGGGTGGAAGATGTTTGGTGTCCTTGAATTTTTGAAATGTTTTTAAAAAATATTTAACACGCGTTTTTCAGTTTTTTGATTTGATGTAAATTTCGCGAAATATTCGCCCGCCCCGCTTCTTTTGACACACCCGGTATGTAAAATGTATATTTAAAAAAAATGTAATTTTGCCCTAGGCCTCTTTAAGGCATATTATGCGTTAAAATAAATAAGTTTTGCTGTGGCGGTTGTTTAAGTACTATACAGTTAAACAACACCCACCAAAATAAGTAAAAAGTACTAAAATGCAAAATACATTTCCAAAAGAAACAGTTAATTTACATAAAAGCAAACATAATAAAAATTTTATAGCAGCTGTTAGACTAACAGTAGATTAGTAAAGGGAGCCTTGCCAAATCGGCTATTGACCCGATGTTTTAATTACTTTCCAGATAAGCTGATTTTTTTTTATTTTTTGCAAATGTGATTTGCAATGTCTTTTTAAAAGTATGCAATTATCTTAGAGTATATCTCAATAACAAAATATTCTGATGTTAAAGCTTTTATTTAGGATGTCTTTTTAAAAAGACAATACGAAATACAAAAAGTCTTATAACAATGATACAACTATTTTACTAAATAGAGCAGGGTGAATCTGTTTTAAGGTGGATGTGAGAGATGGCACTCGAATTTTTGCAGGAATAGTTAGTTGATAATGATTTGCAGGATAATTGTTCATCAGCACTCTTGGAGAGATATTTTTGAACTCTATAGTATAACTGATTAATTCATTAGACAAACTCAAAATCATTAAATATGGAAATTTTTTAATTATATGGAAGTTACGCCAATGGTTGGAATAGTACCCTCATAAGGATAAGCCTGAAATACGAATCCGCGCTATGTTTATTCAAAACATTCTTGAATTATGTTATTTGAAAATTAAGCTCAACTGTTGATATACGTCAAAGTAGTAGCTAGAAGCACCCACGTAAAAAGTCGCCATGAGATTTACTTTAAGTACTCTTTCTTCGGCGTTGCCAATATTACATTGGCATTATCGTATTTTATTAAACATTTATTTAGAAATAAGAAACCACTTTCAATGTTTTGAAAATATTATGCAAATTTAAAATCAATTACCAATTAAATTGAATTTTGTCAAAAGCTTTTTTGACAGTATATCACAAATTATTATAGGGCGTCAATATTTAACCCCCACAAAAGTTAATAGGATTTTTCACTTAGGATTTAAAATTTTAATCAGGTGAAGTAAGTTAGGTTGAGCAATAGGCCTCATTACTTAATGCTAACGATGATTTAAAACTTCGCCTGGAATAACTGTTGGGTGGATCGAGTAGCTTAACAGTCTTTCTTGCCGGTCCCAAGCCCGGATAAAGAAGGAGGGTTAAGCGGAAGGCGAACAACCTACCCTTATAAAAAAACAGTCTATTATGAAAACTGCAAGTTTGCCTCGGAATCGAACAGATACATATGGAAAACGACAATCGCAATGGTAAAGGACTTTGAATGTTGGAACATGGAATGTTCTAAGTTGGTACCGGACAAGAGCAACTATACATGCAATAAAACAGTTAGAAAAGGTAGAAATAGACATTGCGGCAATACAAGAACTAAGGTGGCTAGACATGGGAAACATAAAAATAGACAAGGCAATCATTTTCTACAGTGGAAACCATACAGGAAAACATGAATTTGGCACAGGTTTGGTAGTACGAGAAGAATACCTGAAAAGTATTATAAGTTTCACGTCCATTAGTGAAAGACTTTGTTATATTAGACTAAAAGGAAAATGGCACAATATCTCAATTATATCCGCACATGCTCCGAGAGAAGATAAAGACGAACATATTAAAGATTACTTCTATGAACAACTCGAAAGAACGCTTGAGAAAATCCCCAAACAAGACATGCAGATAACCTGTGGAGACTTCAATGCAAAAATTGGTAAAGAACCTAACCTAAGACCGACAATAGGACAACACAGCCTCCACGATATCTTAAACGACAATGGACAAAGGCTTGTAGAGCTAGCATCGGCTAACAATATGCTTATAAAATCTACTATGTTCCAACATAAAAACATTCATAAATAGACTTGGGTCTCTAATGACCACTCCACGCGGAACCAAATAGACCACGTAATTATCGATGCTAGACATGTAAGTAATGTGCTCGATGTAAGAAGCCTCAGGAGAGCAAATGGAGATACAGACCATCACCTAGTAAGAGCAAAAATCAGGTTGAGAATATCTTCAGAGAAACCTAAGACAAACGAAGCATTGGAACAGTGGAACATCGAGAAAATACAAAATGAGGAAATCCGAGAAAATTACAAACAAGAAATTAAACAGCATCTAAATACAGTAGACCAGAGCAATGATGTCGAAAGGCTGTGGCAACAAATAAAAAAATCAATTACGGAGTCAGCAGAACTAATAATAGGAAAATGCAGGAGGAAAACAAGGAAGTGGTTTGATAGCGCGAATGTCAAGAAAAACTACACGACAGACAGATAAAGCGAAACATTATGCTTTAACAAGGAACAGCAGAAATTAAAGAAAACTATGCAACTTTACTCCGAAAAACAAGAAAATTAATTAGAGAGAAAAAAAAGGAACTACAAACAACAACAATATGAATAAATGGAAAGGAATAGGCAACAGTCAAATAGTCGAGCATTTTACAAATCACTTTCAAACGAAAAGAAAGACTTCAGACCTAGATGCGTGTCTGTACTCAGAAAAAATGATGAATTAATAATAAAGGAAAAAGAACTGCTCTAAACATGGCAAGAATATTTCAAGACTTTACTAAACATACATCAAGAGAAAGAACATGGAGAAAATATATATTTTGGGGTGGACCTACCGGTAGAGGACCCCAAAATAGATGAAACATTGCAAGCAATTAACAAATTGAAGAACAAAAAAGCTCCAGGCTTTGACAATATACTGGCTGAATTCCTTAAGTACGGAGGAGAAACTCTACATAGACAAATACACAAACTAATAACACTTATACGGAACGAAGAGAAAATACCAACAAAATGGCACGAAAGTGTAATAATCCCCATCCATAAAGAGGGAGACAAAACCAAGTGCTCTAATTATAGAGACATCTCCCTACGTAATACGGCATATAAAATCTTATCAAACATCCTATTAAGTGGACTGACACCGTTTGTAGAAAATTTCATGGAGAATACCAAGCCGGCTTCAAAAAACATAGATCGACCACAGATCAGATCTTTACTATAAAACAGCTGCTTAAAAAAGGATGGGAATTCAATAGAACTATCCGTAATCTCTTCATAAATTTCCGGCAAGCGTACGATAGCATTAAAAGGGATCAGATGTGGAATGCAATGGCAGAACTTTCAGTTCCAAACAAACTTATCCAGCTTGTTAAGTTATGTGTGGGTAGCTGTAGATCCAGAGTACGGATAGGTAACAAACTCTCAGAATCTTTCGAAATAAGCACTGGTCTGAAACAAGGAGATGCGCTGTCACCTCTCCTCTTTAATATCATCCTGGAGAAAGTAGTAATGCAGCACAACTTAAAACAGAATTACTGGCAGTAAATGGACCCAAATTACTACTAGCATACACAGATGACATTGATATTGTGGGTCACCAATGTGAAGGAGACTTTTAATAAATTGGAGGTAGAGGCAGAGAAAACTGGTTTAAGGGTAAATGAAAAAAAAACCAAATACATGTGCATCAACAGAGAAAATGGACGAGATAGAATCGGGTGAAATGTTACAATAGTAACATTTCTCGGAGTTTTAAATATCTCGGAGGAACAATCACTGCAGATAACGATATCACGGAAGAGATTGAAGGAAGAATTAAGGCAGCAAACAGATGTATGTACAGCCTAAACAATACTATTAAATCAAAAAGGCTAACACGAACATTAAAGATTAGAATATATAAAACGGTGATTAGACCGGTGCTCATGTATGGGTGTGAGACGTGCACCCTGACCAAAAAACTGAAAAAAAACTTAGATATTTTTGGGAGGAAAATCCTCAAAAGAATCTTTGGGCCTTATCACGACATTAATAGCAACCAATACCGAATGAGACCAAATGCTGAGGTTAAGCAGATGTATATAGCGAGTGATATAGTCCAAGAGATTAAATCCCAACGTCCAAGATGGGCTGGCCATGTCTATAGACTCCCTAATAAGCGCCTTGCTAAGTTAATACGGGAGGAAGCTCCCACAGGAAAAAGACCTTTAGGACGTCCACGAATGCAATGGAGAGACAATATATGGTCAGATCTAAGAACAATGGGGCTACCCACTGACCCAACTATTACAAACGACCTTTCAAGGTGGAAGCAAGTTGTGCAGTCAGCCAAAATTCACCCCGGGTTGTAGTGCTACGAAAAGAAGAAGAAGAATGATGATTTCTTTTGAACTTGTTAAACATATAGTAAATTACAGCTTCTAAACTTATTTTCATCGAAAAACAATAGTATTTACAAATATTTTATTGCATTTTATTGAATTCAAAGCTATTTTGCAACAGAGGCTATAAAAGCTAAATAAACTCTTGTAGTTTTCATTATGTACGAGTAAATTTGTTATTTGACGGGTAGTTCTGTTACACGGCATTAGTAACAAAACGAGATTAACTTTGTAGCATTTTCGTTTCACCCCGTATATCATCTTCTTCTTAGGGTGGCTGTCCGTTTCGAACGTTGGCGATCATTTTGGCTATGATGACTTTGTTGGTTGCTATACGAAATAGCTGTGTTGAGGTTTTTCTATACCATGCTCTCAGATTAGCAAGCCAGGATATTCTTCTTCGTCCCGGGGCCCTTTTTCCTTCAATTTTACCTTGCAAAATGCAGTGAAGTAGCTCGTATCTGCCTTGATTTCTCATTATATGTCCCAAGTACTGCAGTTTACGGCTCTTCACGATGTTGACCAAATCCGCAGTTGTGTTCATCCTCCGCAGTACTTCTTTATTGGTAAGTTTGTCTGTCCATGGTATCTTGAGAATCCTTCTGTATGACCATAGCTCAAAAGCCTGAATCTAATCCGTATATCATAAAACACTGAAAAATATTCTTAATCTTTTTCGTCTCTTAGATTGGTAATGTAAATATTTTGTACTCTGTAATAAACAAATTGCTCTTTCGTTTGATCTCGATTTCGCCTAGATATTTGCGCAGGAAATAAATAACAATCTTTCTGCTTATGATGATGTCACTTCGCGATGAAGAGCCATAAGAAACGGGCGGTTTCATTGTAGAAGTCCGAATTTGGTCATCGAGACTTTGATGTTGGCAGCCGTAAGAGAACAATAATTCAGAGTCTGGACAGATGAGATTCCTTTTCGTAAAGTTTTGAAAAACCGGTAAAGTTTTCGTTTAATTCCATGTGTATAGTGAGAAGAAGGTGACTAAAACCAAATCGGGCCACTTGGCCTCCTCCAGACTATGCCTCCAACCTTGCTGGTCCCGCGACGATTTTCTCTAGATTCTCATGTCTAGCAAATTTTGCGCGTCCGCTACCACTTCATCCTCCCACCTATTCTATAGCGTTCCTCTTGATCTTGCGCCCTGAATTTTACTACCTAGAGCTCTTTTTGATAGTTAGTAAAGTTCATGGTTGTACCTAAATCTCCATACTAAGTTTTCGTATTAGGTCCAAATATCTTTCTTAGGGTTTTTCTTTCAAAAGCTTTTAGCTTCGTTTTGTGTTTTCTGTCATCACTCATGTCTCGTATCCATAACGTACTATCGGTCTGATAATAGTTTTGTAGACCCTGATTTTCGATCTCCAGTATATGTTTTTGAAGCGGAATACATGGGCGAGTGAAAAGTAAGCTTTGTTTTAATTTACTATTCTTCTTTGAAATTCTGGTTCTTCTGTTTTATCCATGTTTAATGTAACTCCCAGACGTAAAACTTTCTACAGTTTCAATATCGTCCTCTAATTCAACTGCGCATCTGTTTGCAGTTCTTGCCTGTGTTAGTTTTTTGTCTTTTGATTATTTATTTGACTATTGAAATGTTCCCTCTAATTATTTTCTCTAGTGTGATGTCGAATAGAATACAGGATTGGGCATCTCCCTGTCGTAGGCCCGTTCTCACATGGATTGTATCTGTTAGTGCGTTTTGAATTCGAATTGTGCTTTGTACTTTAGGTGTTTCTTTTACTATATTAACGAGTTGAGTTGGAATATTAAACTCTTTCAGTGCATGAATCAGAAATTCTCGATGGATGCTATCATAGACACTCTCAAAATCAATGAAAAGATGATGTGTGTAATTCACTAGTCTTTTCCAAGAGTTGCCTCAAGACGAAGATTTGATCTTTTGTGGACTTCTGTCTGCAGAAACCACATTAATATCCCTTAACTATTTGTTCCGCATATGGTCTGAATGGGTCATACAAAATATTTGACAGTATTTTATATGCCACAGTTAGTAGCGTCATTGTTCGGTAGTTTTTACATTGAAGCTGATCTCCCTTTTTATGTAGTGGGATAATTATTCCGGTATTCCAGTCTTGTGGCAGTTCTTTATTATTCCATACGTTCATTATTATTTCGTGTATCGCATTCAATAGGGAGTCTCCGCCTTCCTTTATCGCCTTGCAGTTCAGCTACTGAAGGGGGGGGGTTGTTTTTTCTGGTATCCGTTTGATCCAGTATATTTCCATCATATAGTAAATCTTCGTTTTTTTTTTCAAACTTTTCTTTAAAGAATTTTGTTCATCTTTGTAGTATTTCACTCTGTTGAGTTACTTTATCTCATTTTTTGTCTCTACACATCATTGTTGTTGGTTTAAGTTCTTTTCTACTTTTGTTTTTAGTAGAATTTTCTGTTTTCTGATGGTTTATTTAGTTCTTCTATTTCTTGGAGTTCTTTTTCCATATGTTCTCTTTTCTTTCTGCGATTTATTTTCTTCTCTTCCCTCCTTAGCATTCTATATTCCTCCTCTGCCTAGAGAGTCAAAAGTCAACACCAGAGGAACAATAGATAGAAGCATTTAATGCGATAGAAAGAGCGGCACAAAACAGTGGCCTAAACATTAACGAAATAAAAACCAAAGACATGAAGGCCAGCAAATCGACAGGCCAAAGAAACCAACAGAATCTGACAATGGGAAACTATAACATCGAAAGCGTGAAAAATTTTACATCTAGGTTCACTAGTTACCGCAGGTAACAATGTCAGTGAAGAAGTTAAGAGAAGAATACATATCGCTAATAAAACATATAATGGACTAATTAAACATCTAAGATCTAACATCACAAGAAAAACCAAATGTAAACTATAAAAGACCCTGATAAAACCGGTCCTTGTATATGGATTAGAGACATGGACACTGTCGAAAAGCAATGAGAACCTATAAGGTACGTTTGGACGAAAAATCCTTAGATACATATATAAGAGGGTAAAAGAAAATGACATATGGAGCAGAAGATATAATTTTGAACTATACACAGCAAACAATGAACCCGAGGTCATAACATCTATAAAGATCGGACGTCTGCGCTGGATGGGCCATGTTGAACGGATGTTGGAGACTGAAACACCAAAACATATAATGAGGCAAACACCAGTAGAGAGAAGGTCAAAGGGAAGACCCAAACTTAGATACATGGAACAAGTGATACAAGATCTGAAAACACTTAAGATTACCAACTGAAAAAACAAAGCAAGGAACAGAACAGAATGGCGGACAATCCTAGAACAAGCCAGGACTCATAAAGGGTTGAAGAGCTACTAATGATGATTATTGAAATGTCCTCAGTGAGCTCTCTTTGTACTTTCACAGTTGCTGTTGATGAGTCCATTGTTTTTGGAGGATGTTAAAGCTATGCAATATTTGATATAATTTTTGTCTCCTGATTGAGTCGTAGGACTGTTTAAAATATATAAATATGTCGTGGACGTCAATGCCGTATTCCCACGATTTGTTTAGAATTTGTGTTACCCTGAATAGCTGGTCAATTGTGGATCAAAAACTCTTTATTTTGGGTTATTTTTAGTTTGATGTTGTAGATGTCCTTATTGACTTAAACTTACTCTCTGGCATTTTGGCTTCAAGAAGTAAAAAATTCTATAATTATAAATACATTTTTAAAACTGTGTTTTGCCTCATAATAAATTCTAACATTAAAATATAGACTAAGCTGTTATATACACCGTTTTGCAGCTTTTGGTAAAATATTTAATATATTAACAATAAACAGTGACTATTTAGGAAACTGTTGAATTGGCAACAATGTTGTACATCGTTTATCCTTCCTATCAAAAAAATCCTCAACAGTAGCTCTCATAACAAGCAACAATCGTGTTCCAGAATCTCTAACTAACCTCTCACTCACTGAATTACACTTCTTGAAGTGTTTCATTATAGAAATATGACAGACGCCTCGAGATAACTGGTCATAGTTGGACGTTGTCTTCTTGTTTACATTGACCAGCGAGATCTTGATAGGTTCACTAAATAATTTAAGGTGTAGTCAATTAGGTGCTTAACTGACAACTATCGAATACGAAGATTTGTTTGTTTTGATAGGAATATAAATTTGTTCAGGTAATATAAAATCAGAGATGGCAAGGTTTTAATAAACTTTCTTTTCTATTAACAATAAACTCAGATTTCAAGAACATGTAGGTATACTTACCGAAAAAATATCGTACTAAATCAAATAATAGAAAAGTAAATGTTAAGAAGATTTTAGATTGCTAATGAATAAAAAGTGAATTATACAAGCACACTTTATATAGAAAAGAAATTAACACATCTGCATTTAGTCCATTGAAATGTTATATTTTTTACGCCTTAACGTGCACTTTTCAGTGGACTTAATTTTATTTTTTTGATGTGTAGGAGGTTTAGTATAAGGTTGAAGTTTGGGTACCCTTGTCCCCGACGGCCCTCTTCGAAAAAGCGGTACAAAGGATTTTCGCGCTGTATCTCGTAAACCAGCAACTCTACAGAAAATTTTATTTATAGGAAATTAAACTGTATACAACATTATTTCTACTACCTCTTATCGTAAATGTATAACAAAGAAATTATAAACAAAAATAACTGAAAATTTTTAAACAATATTTTTTTTGAGCGGTATAATTTTTTTTTCTAATCATCTAATATAATGAAATGAGATTAAGCTTTTAAAGGATTTCTCTACAAATAGTGTTCACTACAAATTTGTTTAATTTTATTAATTTGTTTGTATTTTACAGCGCTTCAAAGTTGATCGGGTTCTTGAATACTCGTAACAATACGATAAAAACGAACCATTAGGCTTAGCTTTCTACTATATATTTTTTATTCATATGATTTATCATTTTCTTCATCTATCATTCTAAGGTATTATTAATTCATTATCGACCCTTTTCTCCACATCCTATGAGGTAGAGTCAGTAGGCGACAATTTCCAGACGAGATAATATCGTCGGCTGTTTGCAATAATAGTGGCACAATTCAAAAACTGGTAATTTTTCAAAATAGGGGTTTAAAGTTTGTGTGTCAATAATTTTACTACATGGATTGGGATTTTTGAAAAAAAATAAATTTTGGTTTATTTGGGAGAGTGTTAGGTAGCCTTTAATGAATTCTAACACAGACTTTTAAATTTAACCCTTATTTTGAGTTGGGCCACTATTGCACATCAATATTTTGTCTTTCAAGACTAATTAAGTTGTTTTTTGTTATTCCTGTCAACTAAAATAAAGGTTCAATAAAGAATATTACAAGTTACGTGAATTAGAAAATATGTTTATTAACAACTATAAGAAGGAATAAAAAAAGTATATATTATTAATAATAAATGTTAGGATTAACAATGCTTTAAATGTCGGTGGAAATCGGCGTAGATTGGTGAAACATCTTGTTTTTTGTTTGGTGGTATCAACTAATCTGTACTCCTCTTGTCCAAATCCAGTTTTAAAATAGTAGTGAGTACGAGCTTTTTTTACATGAATTTCACAAATGTCGTTGAAATGAAAAGTATTTTCTTGGACATATTCATTGGAAATTGTCGCTGTTTTAGTATTTAATTTTTTCATGTCAAAAACATCATTATGGCATAATTCGTGTACTTCGAATGTTCGTTTGCAACGAACAGTTCGTATTAGCATAGCATAATGAGTCGGTAGATAGATAGGCACTCCTTTTAAAGCTTTAGTGATATTTCTTTCTTTTAAAGAGTGGCAGCTATGAACCTCATTTTGAGTATGGTCGACAACTAAATAGCTATGGGTTGTAGAAGAAATTTTTGGGTACTGGTTTTTTCCTTTGCGACAACAATTGTCTGAGTAAAATATAAATTTTAAACCGTCAGAATCGGTTTTTATAGATGTTTATTCCAAATACATCAGCAGGCACGAACCAATTTCTATGGAATCTTTACTGCCTTCTCCTTCGTGCCAAACATAGCTGTGCACATTTCTGCTATGTGCACAGCTATGTTTGACACGAACAGTTTTACAGTTCATTTTTCTGAAGCTCATATATAGAGAAATGATATGTTAATAGCTTAAACTTATAGTACAAAGCGAAACGTCTCCTTTTGGTGTCGGTAGAGCAGCTTATAGGTCAAAACAAGAACTTTTTGTAATTTAGTTACATTCTCTTTGTCAAGTGTTTTAGCTCCTGACTTAAGTTGATGGTTATTGTAAACATCTTCTAGGGCTATTTTTTCTTTGCTGCTCGAATTTTTCTATTATTCACAATAATACTGACGTTGATATTTTTTTAGAGAAAAGAATGTATAGTTTAATATATGATTAAAAAGTTTACGATATAAACCAACGTTTACCAATTGATTATTGTCTCTTTGGCAATCAGCTTTATAGTCATTGCATAAATCAGTCAATGTTTTGCCTCCTCCTATATATTTTTTTTGAGGTACTACTTCGACAATAGTGGCTCTCCATTGTCGAAATTGAAGAAAGGTGTTTACAAACCCTGTTCATAGTCTAGTTACAAAATGTTTTGTGCATGCTGTTTACCTCTTTGATCGTTGCTTATAAAGCCACTTTTCTTCTTCCTAATAACAGTTCGAATACATCTATTATTAAGGATTAATTCTCTTCTTTTCTGATAACCCTTTGGATCTGACATTTTTAAAACAATAAATTTATTTCTTTTATCTAATGTTAATTTAATAATTTAATACCTTTAGAATTCTTTTAGATACAGTTTGAAAATGTCTAAAATTGTCTGCTATAGTGGCACAATTCAAAAGTGCCGGTATTGCATAGAAATTTGATATCGACATGGTTCGACTTCCACTGCAAAACTAAAAAGGGCCAGTACTGCAAAAAACAATTTATCTTAACCGACAATATGTCATAGCGACACTAGAGACGTCTAGCGGACATCTTTGCTATTATTATTGTGCCAGTTTTGTAGGTCATAAGTAAGGCTTTCTCAAACCCTCTGGTGATGTAAACTCAATTTTGTCAATTTTTGAGTTAAGCCACTATTGCATACAGCCGACGATATATAACATAATTACATATTTAAAAAGTTGTTTTCCAGATATTCTTTTTATTTTCTTTTATAATGCAGGCTGCTGTCCAGGATCTAATTTAGTACTACTACTACTATCGGTTTACAGCGTTCTCCGACGCCTTCCGACTCCTAACCGCCATTCTTCTCTATTCAGCCATAGGCCTGGAGGGATTTCTCTTTCCTCTAGTTCTTTTTCAATTCCCTCTCTCCAGCTTTTTCTTGGCCTTCCTCTTTTCCTTCTCCCTTGTGGTGTCCACGTCAAAATCTGTTTTGGAATCCTGTCATCTGGCATTCTCTGTACATGGCCTCTCTAATTTAGTATCGGAGGTGAATTTTTGCGGAATAGCGGGAGTTAGAAATGTCGCCATTTTTGGTAATGCATTTCGAATTCATTTTTTTCGAAACCATCGCCGTCAATGCCAGAGACCTACCTACTAAGAAAAACACCCTCCCTCCTCAGTGGTGAATTCACATCCAAATTTTTTCATGCTTTTTCCTCCACCAATCTTTAGGATCACAGTATTTGCCCAGCCACGAATGAACCTGGTGACAAACTCAGAGATTGTAAAGATGAGCTGCATCTTCTGTTGAAGTAAGCGATAAGTTAAATGTCTGTTTGGTCACTGTCTTGGCAAATCGTTTTTATTTTATGCTTTTAGAGAATTATCTTTATATCCACCGTATAAAAATATAAAAATGATCGCCAAGCACAGTGAGCAAAGCTGGCTTGGCTTTCGCATTAAGAAATAATGAAAATCCGCTCGCTTACTCAGGATGTTTCTGTAATATTTTAAAAAATTTAAATTTGCTGAGGTTAGAAGCTGCTGATGTTGTATTGCATCCCGAACAAGCATTAAAAAACAGCATTTGCTGCAATGACGTCGCCATATATCAAACCTAAAGGACTCTATAACTGATTCAACGTACACCCTTTTTAAAATTAAAAAGAAATGCATTAGACTCTTTTCTTCTTTACGCCGTGAGTAAGACAAGAATGCCAATATCCTCTACTACGATAGTCACAGAATCGTAGGATTGTAGAAAGTTTGTTTTGTTCTTTTCATTACCAAGAAATTTATTTTAGGCGAGTATGGTTGCGACACGCGAGTTTGGTTTTTGGGTGGTAAAGTGCTATGGAGCTGGTGTTCAGAAGGTATTGTGTATAAAAATGGAGCGCACTAGGAGAATTTTGGATTAGCCAACTAAGCCATGAGGAGAGGTACTTGAGGTGTTACCAGCTATACTGGAAACGGCTCTTAAGTTAGCGTTTTTGGCGTGCAGTTATGTTCTGCGATATTTTAGAGAAATTGCTTCTAACACGTCGAAAAACTCATCAGGAAGTTTGTTTCCAGTGTTTTGTAGAAGTTTGGCTGGACGGAATGGAACCTTCTTTTGGGGAAGCCTGTTGAGTATTTGCCCTCGGTGATGGCAAGGAGTTTTTAGGGTTTGCTGTGCTCTGTTGTGGGAACTAGCTGTAGTGCCAAGGACATATTTTTTGCTAAGATTTCAGATTCTCTTCTTGATAGATGGAATATTGGCGTGTTGGTGAATTAGTGCTGATGGATAATCTGCACGTTTATTAGTGCATTTTTTTGAGGATTTTTCTTTCAGTGGCCATGACGGCGTTGGTTTGACGTGAATTAATACACGTCTTGTATTTAATGATAGGGCTTATGTAGGTCTTGTAAGTGTGCAAAAGAGTTTTGTTTGATGTGTTATCGAGTTTGCCAGACACCGCTCCCAAGAGTTGTGCTTTTGTTCTTACTCTGGTTAGGGTATTTTAAATGTCTATGTCCCAGTTGGGAGTCCTATTAAAAAGAAATCACAAATAGGACACCGAGTTTCTGAATTCAAGATTTTCTCCTAAGGGGAATATCTGGATCATTACAGCACTGCGGCTGTGAGGGGATCTGAATGAAATAATTTGAGTTTTGAAGGCATTAACTTTTACTCTCCATCTATTGCACCGCTTAACAATTCTCCGTTATTGGTTTTCGGCTCTTTCGAATACAGACGCACATCCTTGCGTTTTGTTTAACTGCACAGCTTACGTGCAGTTAGAAGAACAATATCTAATCTTGCTTTTAATTAATATAAAAGGATTGCCAAAAGATTAAATAAACATAATTATTATATTAAAAAAAAACCGAAGGGAGCCTGTGATAGTTTTGCAGGCGAGTACCTTATACCCTTGCAACGGGACTGCTTGCTTGGCATATTACCGGAACCATCCTGCAGTTGTGATATAAGTTCTTAGGGAGATCTGATCCATATTTTCTTTGGTTACAACATTTAGAAAAATCTAATAAATTAATTTGTACACTTATTGAAACAAAATATTTACTTCCGTTTAGTTTGTCTTACATTTTGGCAACTGCTAATAGAGAACACTTACAATAACAATACCTAATAAATAACAATCAAATAAAAACAAAAAATATCTTTAAACCTAAATTAAACATTATATTATAGCTGATGGACATAATTTTGTTCCATATCCTTCACACACTCACACACACACACACACACACACACACACACACACACACACACACACACACACACACACACACACACACACACACTCCTTTGTTATTTTCCAAGCTACGCAGCGTCATAATGCAGCGTTGTATAATAAAAATTTTGAAACTGAACTGCACGTAGAAAATAGTTATGAGCGATCTTAAACTTAATTTTTTCAATTTGAATTATAAAGTACAGCTAACCTTATTCCCAAATAGAATATTTACCTCAAATGGAAATCTAATATGCTGTTAATTTCATATTACGAAGAAGACGCACCAGACGCTGGTAGATGCTTATCAGCCTGCCCATTGTTTCAAAGCTGCTGCAGGCGGTCACAGTACTTCCACAATTTACTCATTTCATGGTTAATTAGAAGAATTCCATATCGAATAGTGTTGGTTGCGAGCTATTATTTATGGGAATATTATGGAAAATAATGCCCAGTTTGAAGATGATGTTAGGATTTTAATTAATCATTAGGTTAAAGTGGGCGGTGTCTTATATCGCACCTAATCTGATTAATGGAAACAGTTAGGTGATAATTCTTTTCGAGAGACAAATTGTAAAACAATATTATTTATAGTTTAAACATTAGGATCTGCATATTAAAGTTAAATTGAGAAATATATTTGACACATTTAGAATTAAAGAACGTATTTTGAGGGTCTATAAATAAAAAAATATAGGTATCACTTACTAGGCTATCTCTAAGTAAACACAAAGACGATTATAATAATGACTTATGTCTAGTACAACGATAATATTATTAAAAATCAAGAGAAAATAAGTTATTTAGTACTCCAGTAGAGAATCTGCCCTAGTTTGAAGTCGCGTCCCACTTACGACCTTATTTGGCACTCTGTGTCTATGGTCTATTTTCCGTAAAACACAGATGAATTGCCAAACACATTGTGATATCGGGCTAAATTATTCCAATTTACCTTCCTTACTAAGCTGGTTACTTACCCCATATCTCCTTCTTCTTCTTTTTTTTCTTGACTATTGAACTCTAAGTTTAGTCTTCGAGGTGTATTATTTTCCACTACTCTTGTCGGTAGTGTGCAATAATATCCCATTGTTTCAGCCCAATTTTACGTAGGAAAAACATCTTTCCCACCTCTGGTGGATTCTACAATTGTGTCCATGAGCCTCCTGAGCAGCGAAACCATTTGATGATTGTGGTTCTGCTTTCCTAACTGCGTGCTCTAAAGCGAGGTTAAATAACAAAGGAGTAAGTGGATCGCCTTGTCTTAGAACCATTTCGATGTGAAACTCACCTGATATACTGCTGCCATTTCTGATACGTGCACATCAATCTTGCACACACTCTGGGCTAATCCTACCAGCTTTCTGGGTATTCCCATTTTCATCCAACATCGCAGAAAAGAAAAGAATTAAATTTAAATTTAATTTTTGAGAGAAATTTTATAAGCTATTTACATTTCTCGAGCAGCGTTATAACTTGTAACGAATATTTTGTCTACCATATAGGGTATTACTATAAGGGGTTGAAAATCGGGGACAGAAATTATTATTTGGAGATAGGGCAAGCAAAATAAACGAAACTTATGCGAACGGCACTCAGGGTTTATTTGGAGAAACTGGGTCGTGGATAAATGAATGGCAAGGGGATTGGATTGGGGCAAATACAAAACATTTATAACTGTCTCACCACAAACAGTTACAAATATAGACAATAACCAAAATATTATATTAATAGTTACATTTACCCAATAAGGTAAATACAAAAATAACAAAGAGAAACACTTACACTGACCTATCCGTTTACAACACCCGTCTACAAGTTGGAGATACTGCAAAAAATTACAATTGTTACTGGGCTATAAATTTTAGCAGAAACAAATAATTTCAAATAAAAAATTTCGACCAATTTTCTCAATCAGTCTAGACAGTTTTATAAGGACCTAAAAACAATGAAGGGCAACACGACCAACAGCCCAAGATTTATAAAAGACGATGCAGGACAATTGCTCACAGACGACGAGGGGATAAGCCGCCAATGGAGAAAGTATTTTGAGCAACTCTTAAATAGAGATAAACCCACAACGACAGGGCAACAAAGACAGTACCAGTTACCCGAACCTGAAATACCAGGGCCCACACTAGCTAAAGTAAAGTCCGCAATTTTGTCCCTAAAAAACCATAAACCCAGGCCCGGACGGCATACAGGCGGAACTACTAAAAAAAGGGGAAGAATTTCTCCACCTTGAGATATATCATCTTATAAGAGAAGTCTGGGAAAGAGAAGAAATACCGAAACACTAGCATGAAAGCCATATAGTACCTCTCCACAAGAAGGGAGACAAACAAATATGTCGGAACTATAGAGGAATATCGTTAATTAATACAACGTACAAAATTATATCCATAATACTGTCTAGAAGGCAGAGGAAATAATAGGAGACGACCTTCCCGGTCTGAATCCGCTTTGGTATGACCATAGACCAGATATTCGTCCTACGCCAGGTGTTAAAAAAAACAGGGAATTCAACTGCGATGTACACCAAATCTTCGTGGATCAGAATCTCTTAAATTACGTTAATTTATTGATGTATGATACCTCCTACAAATATTTGTCCTTATAGTATATTTAATAGTTAGCCTAATTATTAACCATCCGTTACTCCCGCGGGGTATTGTGAACACCCCATGCCTATATACCTGTTAATATTTTCTATGCAATATTACCATTGTCGCTGTGCGCCTATGTAGCTGCATATTTTTGTCGTCTATATCACCTGGAAGAATCTGATCAGTGTACTGTTAGTTGTTGTATCTTAAGCACGTGCATGGGGTTCTGCGAACACCCCGCGAGTAGTAAAGTTACATTTTGTTCATCGATGCTTATTTTTTGCCGGTAAGTATATTTATTCTTTTTACACTTGCCTGGAAACTGAACATGAATTACGTCTATATTATATTTTCATCCAATTTTATCCAATGAATGGATGAGCGATGACAAAATACAATCAGAAAAAGAATATCCTTCAGATGAAAAATTGACCCAAATACAAAGGTATTCTAAACCAGATAGTGAACATAAAGGTATGACTGAATCTTCTAGTGACGATGATTTAACAAATGATGAAGAACAAGAAAGAGACATAAAATCGTCTGTACCTTGGGAAAGACAAAGTCAATAAATGGTCAAGGGAGAAGAGTCGTGAGCAGGTGAGAACGAGAAGCCATAATCTAATTTCCCATCTTCCAGGAACAATAAATGTAGCTAGAAACTGTAAGTCCGTCATTGAATATTTTAATTTGTTTAAAACTGAAGATATAATCAAAAAGTTACAGAAAGTACCAATATATTTATCAATAAACTCTCGACTGCAAGAAAATTACAAACGTAAGAGAGACTGCAAAGAAACCGGTGACATAGAAATTCGTGCTTTAGTTGGGTTACTCATTTGTAAATCCAGCCATAGGAATATCAAAAATTTGTGGGCTATTTCAATGTTTGGAATTCAAACTGTTTATAAAACTATGAGTTACAATCGTTTTTATTTTCTCATAAAATGTATAAGGTTTGGCAATATAAATACCCGTTAAAAAAGAGTACTGCTTGACAAGTTTGCTCCCATTAGAAGTATTCTTTAGTAGATGCTCTTTTCGACAGTATTTACCAAGCAAGCCAGCACGATATGGCCGTAAGTTTTTCGCTATACGTGATTCCAAGACATTTTATACTTTAAAATTTGAACCTTATATTGGAAAGCAGCCTGATGGTCCTTTTCAAGTTAGCTATAAGCCCCTTGATATTGTGCAGCGTTTGTGTAGTACACTCTTTGGTTCAAGAAGAAACATCAAAACAGACAACTGGTACATCAGCATACCATTAGCAGAAACATTCATCATCATCAGTGGCATTACAGATCGTTATGAGCCAAAGCCTTCTTCAGAACAATCTTCCATTCGCCCCTGTCTCTGGCAACTCTTCTCCATGCTTTAACTCCGATAGATTTTAGATCATCCTCTATGTTATCTTGATACCTAAGTTTTGGTCTTCCTCTGGCTTGTCTTCCCACTGGTCCTCTTCGGTCGAAAATTTTTCTGATCGTTGCATCTTCATCTCACCTAATTGGCCACAAACCCTGTTCTTGGATTCGTCCATATATTTTTCTTAGAATTTTTAGACAGCAGAAACATTACTGCCTCACAAATTATCTTCTTCTTCTTCTTCTTCAGTGCCTTATCCGGTCCGGATGTTGGCGATCATCAAGGCTATCATGGTTTTGTTGACTGCTCTGCGAAACAGCTCCGCTGAGGTCATCCCAAACCATTGTCGGAGATTTTTCAACCACGAGATACGACGGCGTCCCGGTCCGCTTCTGCCAAATACTTTACCCTGCATAACGAGTTGAAGAATTCGATATTTTTCTTCGTTCCGCATCACGTGGCCGAGGTACTCAAGCTTACGTTGTTTAATTAAATTAAGCACTTCTTTTTCTTTTGTCATGCGCTGTAGGACCTCAACGTTGGTGACATGGTCCACATAAGATATTTTTAGTATCCTTCTGTATATCCACCTCTCGAAGGCTTCGATTCGTTTTTCAGTGGCTTGCGTCAGTATCCAGGCTTCAACTCCATATAGTAACACTGGAAGAACGTAGCACCTCACTATCCGCATCTTGGTTCCCAAACTGAGATCGCTGCAGCACAGCAAAGATCTCAACTTAATAAATGTAGACCGTGCCATTTCAATTCTGGATCTAATCTTTTGAGCGTAGTCCCATTGTACGTTGAGGGTAGTTCCGAGGTAAGTGAATCTGTCGACTCTCTGGATCTCTTTGCTACCTGCCATTAGTGCCCCGGGATCTAAATTTGTACGGCTGACAATCATGAATTTAGTTTTCTCAATATTGAGGTTCAGTCCGTATGTTACGCTCGCAGTTCGCACTCGGTCTAGTAAGGCCTGCAGATCGTTTAGGCTGGTTGCTAGTAACACAGTGTCATCGGCGTAGCGGATATTATTGATGTATTCACCGTTCACTCGGATTCCCATGTCTAGGTTTGTGAGGACTTCATTAAAAATCTCCTCAGAGTATATATTGAAAAGAGTCGGCGATAGCACACATCCTTGCTTTACTTCTCGCATGATCTTCTCTTGGTCGGTCAGCTGGTCTTCGACCTTGACTTGAGCACGCTGGTTCCAGTATAAATTCATGATGATCCGAATGTCCTTCTCATCCAATCCTACTCTTTGTAGTGCGGTGACCATCTTCTGGTGCTGACAACGGTCAAATGCCTTGGCGTAGTCAATAAAACAAATATAGACATCACAACTGACATCGCGGCATTTCTGAAGTAGGACTTGTAAGGTGAAAAGTGCTTCACGTGTACCCATGGAATTGCGGAATCCGAATTGCATTTCACCGACATTTTCTTCGCATTTCTTGTAAATTCTGACATGTATGATTTTAAGAAAAATTTTAAGTGCATGACTCATAAGACTGATAGTTCGGAAATCTTCGCACGTTTTCGCAGATCGTTTTTTTGGTAGCGTTACAAATGTTGACAATAGCCATTCCTCTGGGATATTACCTGAATCGTATATGGCGTTGAACAGTTCAGTTAACTCCTTCGTGCTCACTTCACTCATCACCTTAATAAGTTCAACGGGTATTTCGTCCGGACCTGTAGCCTTACCATTATTAGACTGGTTTAAAGCAGTCTTTACCTCGCTTTCTAGAATTGACGGCCCTGTCATGCAATTTATTTCCGGAAATTATCGTTAGTGGGTATACTCAGGAAAAACAAAAAAGAGATACCACCATGCTTTGTCACTAATAAGGTTTCTGGGCAATCTCTATTCGGATTCCACCAAAAAATACCAATAACTCTCGTTTCACACTGCCCAAAGCAAAATAAAAATATAATCTTATTGTCAAATATGCACATAAATAACAATACTATGGTTGAAGTTTCTCCAAATGTGAATAAGCCTGACATATTATTTTATAATAAAACCAAGAGTGGGTTGATAGTATAGACCAAAAATGATAGACATATAATGTGTCAAGAACTTGTCGTCGTTGGCCCTTAAGGATATTTTATCATTTGCTAAATAAAGCTGCAATTCATTCCCACATCGGTTATTTCTCTAACAATTCTACTTAAAAAATTCCCAGATCAAAGTTTCTAGAAGAGATTGAATTTACTCGGCTGCAACCACAGGTCACAAGTAAAATCTCTTCCAAACTTTTTGAAAAGAGTTCTAGTTAATGCAGCAATAACCAATGATAATATGCCTATAAAAAGTGCACGATGCGCTTTATGTCCACCAGCAAAAGACATTAAATGTAAGAGTTGTTGCAAAAATTGCAATAAAAATATGTGCCTAAGTCATATGAACACAATATGTGATGTATGCTACCGAGGCCAGTGAATTTATTCTAGGTTTGTTTATTGTTCTTTATGTATAATAAATTTTTTTTTGGTTCTACCTTTTTTACTTTATTTTTTTATTTTTTTTATTTATTTCTCAGTTGTGCTCAAATTTATTCCTAAAATCTATGTTTATAAAATTCAACGAATACATAATGTAAAATGTAATATTTGTTGAAATAAATAGTTTTATTTTGTGACAAACTGTTAACATTATATAACTGAAATATAAAAAAGTTTGGGTTTAATTACTTAACAAAAAGTAAGATAAAATAATGGGGTGCTGCAAATACCCCGCGAGTTGACAAGTTCCTGAAATAGACGCGATTAACCAAGGGTTAAGTGTAGAATTCATTTTTTTGTGAACTAGTTCACAAATAATTTAATAATATTTTGTTTTATTCTATTTATGCTCAATATGTTGTGAGAAGATTTTAATGCTAGCGATATTATGCGTGGGGTCTTCTATACGAATTTTTTTATCCATATATTAGGTTTTGTGTGGTCTGCTCTGATTTCTTGGCGTACATGAGAAAATCTTGTACCAATTAAAAATCTGTTCAGCTGAGGCATATCATCTTTATTCACCATTATCGTTAATTAGATCAAAATGGGAGGATCGATCCTAATACACCATTCATTTAAATAATACGGTATCCTCCGAGGATCAACCTCAATCCAGTTACTTTATAATTAAATTACCAAAATTTCCTAAGAGAAAATTAAAGACACTTTTTTCTCAAAATGATTTATGGCGTTTTACCAAATTGCACCTATTTAATAAATTACTTTATAATTATAAGGATCTGTATACATTTTAATAAATGGTTTCATTCACAGCGACTAAACTGTGATACAGAGTGAAAAATGGAAGAAAAATGCGAGACTCACACGTCGATTTCACGGTTTTATCTCAATCAGTTTTTATACGCTTTACCCACAAGCGATTTTTTTACTTATAAACGAGTTCATTAGGTATCTAAACCATCAAAATAACTCTACAGTATAATATATATATATATATATATATATATATATATATATATATATATATATATATATATACATATTAATTTATAAATATGTTGGAAATATCGGGTATGTGGTCTATATTAAATAAAAATCTTTGTTTTTTCTAAAGCTCAATATTTCGCCATTTATTTAATAGCTTCATCGGGAGTAACTGTAAAAAACAAACATTTCAAAAACACTGACGTACACTTAGATTTACAATACTTACAGAAATTAAAAGATTATACACATAAATAAAATTGAATATTAAAATAATATTATTGTTGATGAAATTGTACATTTAATAAAATGCATGTTAAAATTTAAAATATCTTTGAGCACGTTCGTTAACAATAAATAAGATGGAACAAGTAAAAATTATTTCAAAATGCAAAAAATAAAAATGTAAGAAAACATTAGAGAAATGGTATTCCTTTAATTAATCATTAAGGCTAGTTAGTATGATTAATCATTAAGGTGAGTGTAGTTTTAAATTTTGTTTAATATATTGCAATATATGTTGCTTAATTGCCCCGTGTCTGTTTTATAATTTAAAGTTTGTTTATTTTTGTTAATGTGGTACATCTCCAAAAATAACCTACTTTTGTTATTTTCAGTCTGTGCCAAAATACGAGCATTGTTGTAGTCTAACAGATGACCGGTGTTTTTGTAGTGCTCGACAACTGCGCAAGAATTTTTTCCTAAGCGGCAATCACTTTTATGCTGTGTGATACGTTGTTTTAGCCACTGCGATGTATGGCCAATGTAGCTTTTTTCACATCCTAGACACGGTATTTCATATACCACATTACTCCTATATAAGGTTGGTACTGGGTCTTTAATTTTAGAAAAAAGTTGTTTGCTATTTATGGTATTGTATTTAGCTATATTAATATTGGAAACATCTTTAAATATGGATACGACAGACTGAGTTAGACCGTTAATAAAGGGGAGTTTTTTGTATTTGATTGACTCATTGTTAGAGTCAAGGACAGGACCATCATAGAAATTACTGCTGTAAATGAGTTTTTTTAAAATATGTTTAGGATAGCCGTTGTTTAGAAAAATTTTGTATAATATGTCCAGATTTTTTTGTAACAAATTATCATCAACAATGGACATTACCCTGTTTTTCATACCCAATACTGTATTATATTTTTGACGAGTGGTGTGGTTTGAAAAGTAATTCATATACCTTCCCGATGCTGTTGGCTTTTGGTACCAATCCAATGTCAGAATATTGTCATTTGTTCTTATTACCTTTGTGTCTAAAAATGGTATACTAAGATCTGTCTCGGTTTCAATTGTGAACTGAAGATGTTCATTAAATGAATTAAAAATGTTTAATGTGGTATTGATGTGATAAGATGGAACTGCACATATGATGTCATCCACATATTTATATATAAATGGTAATTCGAAAGGTAATTGTGTGATCACATTGTCTAAGAGATGATCAGTTACAATAGTAGCAAGGATGGGACTAATCGGGGAACCCATAGGTGTTCCAAAAATTTGGGAGTAAAATTTTTCATTGAAACTGAAATAAGTGTTATTAAAAATGAACCTGAGAATTAGTAAAAAATTACCTTTAGATAATGTCGTGTAGTCTTTTATAAGGTTCCAATTTGATTCTATAATGTCCGTGACCATATTTAATGGAATGTTTATAAATAAAGAAACCACATCCAAAGAAATCAAAACATAATCTTTTGGTAACCGCATTACCCTAACAGCATCGACAAAGGTAAATGTGTCCTTAGAATTATAATTATTACGATATTCAAAGGCATCATTTAATATATCAGCAAGAAATTTAGAAATGTTGTACGTAGTGGACTTTAAAGAACTTACAATAGGCCTGAGAGGAAAACGTCCAATTTATGGATTTTAGGCAAACAATAAAGTTTAGGAGAACATGAGTCATAGATTGTTAACTTTTTTGCAAATTGTTCAGTAAGTTGATGTTGGTTTTTTAATGTTTTTATTAAGTCATTATATTTTTTCTGTATCACTGTAGTAGGGTCTTTGTCCAAACGAATATATGTCGATCTGTCGTTTAACAACGTTAATGTTTTGTCGATATAATCCTGTTTGTTCATAGCTACCGTACATCCAGCTTTGTCAGATTGTAAAATATATATGTCTGAATGCAACTTCAAATATTTTTGAACATATTTAAACGTTTTGTTTAATGTTGTGGGGGGTTTAGATGTTGAATTGTGTAGATAATTAGTTACTACATTTGTTACTTGTGCCCTAAGTAGATCCTTGGATTCAACTGTCACCTCATCGATGATATTTTCTACATCTGCTAAAAAAATATCTAACTTAAAATCTGGGGGTGTACACTCAACACTAAATTTCGGACCAAGAGAAATAAAATCAGACACTTCTTTTGGAAAGTCAACGCTCGACAAGTTTTTAAACCATTTGTCATTGCTTAAAAAATAAGTGGTTAGAAAATAAGTTATTAGTTAGATGTTCAAACTTTTTTATGTTAGTAAGCTTGACTTGGTTGAAAACATTGGAAAAACTATTCTTTAACCTTTGTTCATATTCAGTTAATATGTTGTTAGGAACAAATTGTTGTAACTCACACTTAATTTTATTAATATCACTTTTCGCATTTGAAACATTAATACAAGTTATTTTTATTTCTAAATTCAATGTTTTATGGATCTCATTAATGAATTTATCTACTTTATTATTTAAAAAATTGTCATTACCTGCGTATAATAAGCTTCTTAGATTAAAAACACTGTTACGAACATGCTCAGGTATAACATTAGATGTTCTACAACGTAATAAAAAACTCAGCTTTAGAAAAAACAAAGATTTTTATTTAATATAGACCACATACCCGATATTTCCAACATATTTATAAATTGTTTTTTGGTCGAAATAATCACGTTAAATGTATATATATATATATATATATATATATATATATATATATATATATATATATATTATGTCTGTAATTTTGGTGTTTTCGTTTGTTAAAGCAACGATTTGCTTCTTCCCTATGATGAATGCTTTTCTTGGTTTCTTATAGTTTTTTCTGTTTTCGATTGCATAAGTCTTTCATTGTATTTTCTTATGTCTTCCTTAATAGATAAAGAAATAATACAAAAAATAATACAACTCGTGACTAAATTCTACAGCGAACTATACAAAGCCCCTGACACACTTGAAAAAGTAATCAATAACCAAGAAGATGTACCAGAAGTCCTTTCAAAAGAAGTAGAATCGACAATTACAACAATGAAAAGCGATAAAGCAGCTGGAATAGATTGTATAACAGTGGAACTGCTTAAATACGCTGGAAATAAAACCTGGAAAATCTTAGCAGGCATATTTACGAACTGCCTAAGATCGAGATGCATACCAGACCAGTGGAATACAGCAAACATAATTCTCATTCCTAAGAAAGGTACCAAAGAGAATATCAAAAACTAGAGACCTAAAAGTCTACTACCTATCATATACAAGATATGATACATAGATCATCAAAAACAGATTAACAAACGCATTAGATGCTGCACAGCCGAGGAAGCAAGCTGGCTTCAGAAGTGGATTTAGCACCACGGATCATATTCATACACTTTGAGAACTAATGAGTAGAGTTGCAGTATAAAATACCGTTAGCATTAACCTTCATAGATTTTGAGACGGCTTTCGATTCTACGTATCCCAAGGCAGTAATAGAAGTAAATATAAACTTTAACAAATATATACAAAAAACCAAAAGCTAAGGTAAAAATTTATGAAAACACCCCAGAATTTCCCACTGCCAGAGGCGTCCGACAAGGAGACGCAATATCACCTATGCTCTTCACTGCAACTCTAGAAAATATACTCAGCAAAATGAACTGCATTCCAAAGGAATATCCATTGATGGAGAATACCTCAGCCATCTAAGATTTGCGAACGACATTTTTCTGATTGCTAATAATTCTGCAGAACAACAAGAACTTATAAGCGACCCATATGCAGCTAGCAATGAAGTTGGCCTAAAAATGAACTTGACAAAATCAAAAACCATGTACAACGAGCTAGTGGATGTCCAAGATGTAATAATAAACAACACTTCACTTAAGACAATGGACGAGTATATATACCTGGGACAATTAATACATAAATCTGGCTCCATACTTCCAGAAATCAACAGAAGAATGAAACTGGCTTGGGCATCTTTTGGTAGAAATGCAGTTAGATTCAAATTAAAGATGCCAATTCACCTAAAGAAAAAAAACATTCGATCAGTGTATACTACCAATCATAACATACGGCTGCGATACTTGGACACTAAAGAAAGAGATAATATCGAAATTCAAAGTCATTCAAAGGTCAATGGAGCGATGTATGCTAGGTATAATAAAGATCTAAAAAGAATAAAATGGATCAGATGGAAAACCAAGGTTACTGATGTAATCGATAGAATTAAATCTCCTAAAATGGCAGTGGGCGGGACATTTAGCGAGAACTGACAATAGGTGGTGCACTAGAATTACACTGTGGTATCCAAGAGGCGTCAAAAGACCAAGAAGTCCAAATTTAAGATGGGATAATATTATGTAATTTTGGAGAATAACTGAGGTATATATTTATCCAACTGGTTAGCCCCTTTTACTGTTAAACTTTAAGGATATAAAAGAGCTGGTTGATACTTAGCTGATAATTGTTTTTTAATTACTTATAATTAACTGTTGAATCGAACTAACTGATCTATATGTTCACTATTTTTGAGTCATATATGTGTCTTTATCCATATGCATCGTATATCTAAATATATACTACCGTCAGAACTATAGTAAGTAAAACTCTAAATATCATTTGTACGAAGATTCAGAATGAAACATAATTTGTGAACTCTAAATTTAGTAAATAATGATCAGAATAAGGCAAGAAAAAAAATATAAAAAGTTATATTAGAAAAAATACTGCAGGTACTTAGAAAGAAGTGCTAGAAGTAGTAAATCTCAAGCAATGTTAGAAAAGCCAAAAGAATACATCACAGTTGATTTATGCTTTTCTCAGAATTTAGATTGTAAATTGAATATCAATTTTTTTAATTGGTTCAAGTTAATGTGAGGCTTCACAAAGAAGCTTAAATAAAATATTTTACAGAACTCCTTTAGAAATCTATAATAGATATTTAAACAAAAATTTGATAAATGTATGGCTATTAAAGTCCATAAATAATATTTATACAAAGTTGATGACCAAAGGCCGCCTTTCTGTTTTTTGCTTCCAATTTTTCTGTAAGTCCATCTGCAATATACCACGTCTCTTTCCATTACACTTGCCAGTTTGCTATTTGTTTTTGAATTTGGTCTTTACTATTCTGTTTAAATATTTGTTCTATGTAAAGTTCTGGTTTAGATCACTACTACCAGTTCTCTACCTTTCTAGAATTCTTCTAATGTATTTCTTTATTTATAATTCTTTCTATCTTAAATTTTCTATCTGTGCAAGTAGTTTTGTTTTTTCTACCTATTGAATTAAAAAATAAGTTTTATGTTTTATATCATATGTTTTATCTAATTACTGAGTTACTTCTACTTCTACTAACAATGATTCTAGAGATAATTAATCATGTTTTATTATTGCTATATATTTGTGTACTAAGAAACTAAATTATTTGCTGGTTTTAATATTGGATGTGCATTGGCTCAATATTGGAGGATTTTACTGACAATAACAATACATCAAATTATGCATTGGTCAATCAATCGTCAGAACATGTGGTTCAAACACACACACACACACTCTGATTCACCGTCCCCCTAAGGAACATGTATATACCATTGTACAGTGGTATATCTACGAGTCCGAAGATCAAACCACTCACACTTCCCAGACTTTTCCTCCACACCTCCCCAGCGTGTGACTTACATCGGAAACTTATGATCTGAACGTTACTTCGGGTGCCCTGGGTAATGGAATACCTTCTGTTTATCTTAACTGTGGTTAAGCCACCTAGCTGTAAGTAGGGGAAGCACACATATAGGCTTTTCTCCCTATTTATCATCTCTATACACTCTCTAGAAGTTACTCTAACATGACTTTGGGACTTGAGTCCCTAAAAAAAGTGTGTATTTCGAACAGAGAACCATCAACCTAAGTTGAGGACTCTGTTCGAAATATGTGTGTGCTCGGTTACTTAACCGCCGATTCGGCAAAATAAATTTTGTTCTCCCCACTGTTTAAGCAACCGAGAGTTCTGGCCACTGCACCGAGCCCATTCTTGTCGCATAAGATTTCGATGTTTAGGTTGCGCGAATAGGTCCTCATAGACCTGCCTGAAGGACCTAAGCCTAAGTGTCTTGACGGGCCTTTTATTGTATTCTTAAATTGAATTAAACTTCAAGAAAGAAGTAAGAAACTTTTGAAAGAAGTATCAGTACATCTTTTCTCTGGTCAGAATCGTGTGTTCTGCTGCGCTCCTGCAGTGTTTTGACAAGTTACGACCATTCGACTCCACATTCCAGTGTCTTACTCACTGAAAGTCTGATACGCCGAACTGGTCTGTAGCTCAGCACCACACATCCGTGCTGCTCGTTGACCCATTTGTATTTTGTCAAGTCACGGCTATTTGACTTCTACCCAGTGTCTTACTCACTGGGGAACGCACAGCGGAAATAATATAAAATTGGACACGCCATGTAGCGAGAATGCATGACTCACGATGGACCAGCAAAATTACATATTGGAGGCCAAGGGCAGACAAACGTAGCAGAAGAAGACCACCTACACGTTGGGCTGGAGACATCAGGCGTATCACCAAAAATTGGCAACAAAGAGCACAAAATCGCAAAGAATGGAGGAGTTTAAGGAAGGCCTATGTCCAGTAGTGGATGTGATAAATGAAGGCTGGATGATGATGATGATGATGACGATGTCTTACTCACTGGGACGGTCTGACAAGATCCGTTTTGTTGAACTAGCCTGTTAATTGACATTACACTTCCGCTCTGCTCTTCTCGTCCTCCTGCACTGATGCTGGGCAGAACAAAGGCGGTGCTTATATTTATGCCATTAGGCTTTACTTAACTCGTCGGTCTCTCTTTTCAGGGCATAATCTTTTATTATTACAAACCGCCATCCTATGATAGTTGGATGTAATAATAGTACCAGCTATTTTTGGTTTACTCTTTGCCTGTCTAAATTAATTTACAATTGTACTACTTAGGTAACTACCGTCTGGCTCTCCCATTCTTCAATAATCCTGTGATTCTTTTTTGATTTGAGTCCCGTTATACGTATCTTAGCGGTACGTATTTAGGTATCCCTGGCGTCTCTGATTATCTGATTCTGTGTTGTTGGCACCTTTTTCCTGTTGGTTCTACAAGTGTGACCCCATACTGCTAAGGCATACTATTGGCAGAACTTAGCTGTTTGCCATTCTGATTCTTGTTTTAAATTTTAACTTGCTTTTTCCGCCTATCAGCGAAGAAAGTTGAGTTTTTAGAGTTTTCGCTTTGTATACCACTAGTTTTACGTGTTCTGTAAATGTTAGTTTTTTTGTCGAGTGTTACTGCAAGATACTTCGCTTGGTTGGGCCATTCTATTTTAGTACTAGCTATCCTTATTTGTGTATTTGGTCTACTTTTCCTATGTTGGGACATGACGGCTTGTGTCTTCTCCGGGTTTAGTGCAATTTTCCACTTTATGTATACAAACAAATCTGTAATTTGCAATATGTATTACCACAACTTTATAATCTGTTTGAGGTCATTTGTAGATAGCTCGTTGTTAAGTCTGAGCTTCTGCTGCCAGCTGCTATGACAGTGTCGTCAGCATATAGACTTAATAACGATCTGCGTTTTGTTGGTGTGTCGGCACTGTATATGGTGTACAGGTTAGACGACAGAACCACTCCCTGCTGCACTTGCCTCTGAGGTTTCGGCTTCGGACAGAATAGACCCTATACGAACTTTAAATCACCTGTTGGCTATGTATGAGGCAAGAAAACATATCATCGCTTCATTGTATTCAAATGCGTGCATTTTATACAGTAGGCCTTCTTGCCAGACTCGGTTAAAGGCCTTGCTGACATCTAAAAAGACGGCTGCTGTATACATTTTCTCGTTCAACCCTTTCGTTATAAGTTAGGATAACTGTAAATCCTGAAGTTCTCATAAATGGTTCGTTCTGAACCCAAACTGAGCGCCCGAAATATTTTCTATAGCCTCTGCTTGTTACTTGAGTCTCATTAGGATGACTTTTCCGGCGATTTTACTTATTGACGATAACAGACTTATTGGTCTGTAATTTTGTGGAAAAATTCTTTTTTTTTTTCCCGGTTTTCCTATCATAACATAAGCCTCCTTTGTCGGTCCAGGAAGTATCTTAAACGTAACATATTGTTAAGTACATTTGTGATGTATACTAATGTTTTCGCCGGCAGATTTTTAAGGACTTTGTTCTTGATGTGATCTGCTCCTGTTGCTTTCTTTAAGTTGGCCATTTTTATCAGCAGTTTTATTTCATCTGGGGAGGTGTGTTTTGGTTCTATTCTTCCCTTTCTTCTTCTTAGACTTCATGCTCCTCTTTTCACTTCTTCCGTGAAGTTTAGGTATTCATTGAGACGGAAGTTGTTTCTACATTCGATTTTCAACATGTTTTAATTGAAATTCAAATAATTGAAATTAAAATGATATAGTCTTATTATATATATGAGGTAAGACGACAGCTTGAAACCAATCATAAAATTCAACAAATAGTATTAACGAATCATAAATATCCGCAATACCTTAAAACAAACTCTTAGACCAATAATTCATCCTATCAGTGATGATATACTCATGCTAAACATGCACAATATTAAGGTCAATAAATTAGCGAAGACCACAGAGCGATGTAAAGGATAATGTTAAGAATAGCTTTAATAGACAGAAAAATAACGAGTAGATACAGAATGTTATAAGAAAAAACAACAGACATAAAGTGGAAATTAGTACGCCATAACATCAGCCAGAATGACAATAGATGAAACTAACATTTGCTGCACTGGAGATTCTGGAGATCAAAACGATCCAAAGAAAGGCCACAGAGGAAGTGGGTAGATGATTTAAAGAGACATCTTGGCCCAAAATGGATTAAAATCTGAATGGAGAGGAAAAATGACAGCTTTAAGTTAATGTTAAGCTTTTAGAAAGCAATTTGGAAATCGATATAGATTTTGCCGTTTATCACTGTCCCACTATATCTCATTTATTATTAACCTAACATTCTTAACTAATATTGTGCAAGATTTTTTGTTTGTTAATTGTATATCATCTTTTAATTTATCTCATTTAAAGTTTTTAGACAGATCTAAGCATATATTGGCAGATTATAAGCTATATTCCAGTACTTTCTCACTAATTCCTCTGGCTTAAATATAGCGTATATAGTTTATCTTTTTTGTCGAAAGCCTTGCTATTCTTGACTAATTATGTATTTTCTATTTATCGTATCGAAAAATATTCCTATTAGTAGTTAAATAACAATATTTGTACGATTGTACGATAATTAGTAGGATTTTTACTATTTGCTCATTTGCGTATAGGTATGGTAATACTTGTTCTCCACTGGTCTGCTACAAACTGGCTATTTAAGGTTAAGAAGAAAAAAAGTAAAAATGTTTTTAATTATCATTTGTCGACCTAATTTTACAAGTCCATTTGATGTGTCTTCGGGCAGTGAAGCTTTCTTTTTTTTTAATTTTAAATTTAATTTAATTTTTTTAATTTAAGTAAATTTTAAAAGAACTTACTTTCGTTATTACTTATTGCAAATAATATTACTACTCTCTAAAGTTTAGTTTTGTTTTGTTCGTGAGTTACGTTAGTTAATTAGATGAAATGGTTTATGCAAAACCAAAATGCAGTTGCACCTGTACGATACAGTCAATATGAAACAGTTTTTATCAGAAAGCCCAAGTGAAAGTAACAATTAATTATATTATCCCGTCCCGTCGTCCGATCGTTTAATTGGCCATGATGGGCAATACGTGCACCGATGTACAATGCACTCTGTAATTTATTGTAAACAATATCGCTAAATAACAACAATGCAATGATCGTTAGAAGAGGATAAGTCAGCATAGCTTGGATATGCCATTATTTAATAAATGGATGTATCGCCATGTCCGATTTGTATAGGAACGGTGTGTATGTGTGTTATTTATGTAGGCGCAGTAGTCACGTCTGATTTTTGACCGTTCACAACGATGGGAACAGTTTATTAGTTTCTTTCCGGTTTTCCAACAATATCCGGTCGTTCGAAATTTCTATTGTTTAATTTAAAAATTATTACATTTAAATTTAAAAATGAAAATTTAAAAATAGATGTAGGAACCAGTTAATCGATACGAGATAGAAGAAGTTTACTTTCTAAAACTCTTTCAAAATTTATTTAATAATACAAAATAGCTATTTTATGTCAGGAGAGATATTTCAATGTGTTGCTAATTTGAAATAACTAACTGTAGAGGTCTAGAACGTAAATTTGTCAACGACAATTTTTTTTTATTTATTTTGCTTTAATTACTTATGATTATTAGCATAAGAAAATACAAAAAGTGATAAAGATATACATATGCATATACAAAATATCAAATACATAATAAGGTATATAATATATATTTTAATTATTGATGTATTGTATTAAATTTTATTAAAAAAGTTTACAGATTTTAAGAATTCTATCAAGTCAGCTACGTATTTAGATTCTCCTAGAAGTTCTTTTAATGTTTTTGGAATGTGGTAATATTTTCAACTGAGCATATTGGACAGTCAATTAAAATGTGCTTCACTGTCACTTTACATTCACAAACAAAACACACTGGTTCCTCTTCTCTCTTCAATAAGTATTTATGTGTGAACAGATTCTGAGCAGTGCACACAAGATCTACCCAGTGATCCTGAAGATGCCATGGAAGAGAGCGGGCAAGATGATGGATATCCAAGATTTTATGGCAAAGATGAAACACCATGGTTGAAACATAAAAACACACTACCAAAGATAAGACCAAAGCTTGTTATATTGTTACGAACTTACCTGGGGTAAAAGCAAAAGCAAAAGGCGCTACAACCATATTAGAATGATGGAAATTGTTTTTTTTTTCAAATGCTATGATCAATAATATTGTAAAATATACAAATCAAAAACTGGATATGATGAGAGTGTTTTAGGCTCGCCCTAGGGATTTTACTCCTGTTGACTACGAGGAAATGCAAGCATTTATCGGACTTTTGTTCCTTGCTGGGGTAAAGAGAGCGCAACATTTAAATACTAATGAACTCTGAAAATTAGATGGCACAGCTCCAGATGTTTTTGCAGCTACTATGTCCAAGAAAAGATTTTACCAAATAATTCAAGCTGTAAGATTTGACGACGCCACTAAGAGGCAAGAAAATTCGGCAGTTGATAATCTTGTACCCATTCGAGAAATATATGAAATGTTTGTCACTAACTGTTTATCTGCATACACTCCTGGATTCTATGCAAATTTAGGCAGGATATAGCCAATAAGCCAGCGAAATACAGAATCAAAATTTATTCCTTGGTGGACGCTAGAACATTTTTCACACAAAATCTTTTACTTTACGTAAAAACTAACAACAAATTCCCCCAGAGTAGACAAACGTAAAAGGAAGACCTTTATGTGGTAGCATGTTTGCATATGGTGCCAATAAACAGCCAAATAATTTACAACTATAACACTAATATTGTAACATCTCGTAGAAGCTACATTGTGGAGCTTGGCAAGCAACTTTTAATGTCCCATCTTCAACGACGTTCCAATATCCCAAATCTGCCTTTTCAGTTGAGACTCAGGATCCGAAATATAACCGGAGAAAAGCCATCAGTTTCTCAAGGGGCAACTCCAACTATAAAACCAAGATGTTCTTTTTGCCCTGTAATGAAGAAAGACTCGAGCTTGAAATTAACGAAGTAGTTACAGGACCTGACATAACTATGGACGAAATTGAACAAGCAATAAGATTAGCAAAGACCCGAAAAGCGACGGGACCAGATGAAATACCAAGTGAAATTATAAAGCTCTTCGAAAGTTCAGGTAAAATACCTCTCCTTCATCTGTTTAATAAAACTTATGAAACTGGCTATATACCAATGGATTGGCGGCTGTCGACTTTTGTGACGATACCTAAAAAAAGCAAATGCAAAAAGATGTAGTGACTACCGAACCATCAGCTTGATGAGACATGTTTTAAAGGTATTTCTACGAATTTTGCACTCTAGGATGTACCAAAAAATAGAACAACAACATCCAGTTTATGTGTGTTTTATTGACTTTGAGAAGGCCTTTGATCGAGTAAAACATACTGAAATGATAGCCATTCTTCAGCAGGTAGGTATTGATGATAAAGACCTACGCATTATTAAAAATTTTTACTGGCATCAACGTGCAAACATCAGGATGGGCCGGGACACCTCTGAAGAGCTTCAAATACGAAGAGGAGTAAAGCAAGCCTGCATTTTGTTCCTGCTAATATTTAACATCTATTCTGAGTTCGTTTTCGATAAAGTAGTGGATAATGTTCAATGTGGTATAAAAATGAATGGCGTCAATATTAATAATTTGAGATATGCGGATGACACAGTGTTAATTGCAAGCAATTACGAAGAACTTCAACATCAAATTAATAGGATTACCACAACGTGTGATGAATATGGCTTTAAGCTAAACACCGCAAAGACAAAGGCGGTGGTCGTCAGTAAAACTGACGTCTGAAAATTAGATTAGTGAGATGTTATGTGTTCTCTACTCTTTTGTATGGTATCAAAGGTTGGACTTTGACGGATACACTCAAGAAACTGCAAGCCTTTGAAATCTGGGTGTATCGGAGAATTCTACGAATAAGTTGGGTGGATAGAGTTCGTAACGAAGCTGTTTTGCATCGGATGGGAAAAGTTACAGAAGTCGTTAAAACAGTTAAAAATCGCAAACTTAAATATTTTGGCCATGTTATGCGCCACTCAGAGAGATATAATATACTCCATTTAATAATACAAGGCAAGGTAGACGGAAGAAGAAGGCCAGGTCGAAGAAGAACGTCCTGGTTTAGAAACCTGAGAGATTGGTTTAACAGATCCTCTGCATCTCGAAGAAGAAGATTATACCTTAGGTAGCTAATACAAAAATAATGACTTGCGACGTAACGCCGTACAAAAATATTGGTATCAGAAGCAGGGAAAATCTTTAATTTTCGGAAAATTTTGACCCCAGTTTCGGTAATTTGATACCGTACGGCATTTATACAAATATTTTCGGATCGTTATTTGGATTACTTTTTTGCAGTGCCGTACATATCGGCTGGTATAGGGAAGAGAAATCTAGGGCGCAACCCTTAATTTTTAAGTAGTACAAATGATATTATTATAGCCAATCTAAAACTTACTGATTTAAATTTATTTGCATAAAATAATAAAATTTTTGGACGTCCCTACATTTTTTACTGTACATGTGCTTAAGAGAGAAAAACTAATTTCCCTCTTATAAGTGGGATATATTATTTAGGATATAGTATTAATATATTATCAACGAAGACAAAATGCCGTAAAAAATGCTGGGTCTAATCACCTCTTAAAAATGTCCCGTGGACTTGTAGTCTATTACCAATAAGAACAATTAAGATAAGTTTAATCATTCTTTTGAGTAGTAAGAGTATATATAACTCGGATACGATTTATGCATAATTGATCAATCAATATATTCTATGATGTCTTTGTCCTCTTAAGGATATACTATCACTGACATTAACTATTCAACACGATGCACCATCGATGATATAAATATATTCGATATGTAGCGAAGAGTAGCCACATAAATAAAATATTAATATCGCGACGATATACTTTAGTGCTGTCGCCTACGATCTGGCCGGAAATAACTGCAGGAAACTAAAATTCATAAAACACCATAAGCATTTTCGACACGTCTCCGAGGATCTACGTCTGGTGATCTGAATTCACAACTTGGAGACTTTCGTCGATTTGAATAATAAATTATCCTTTACAACAAAGGAAACGAGCCAACTATTGTTTTCTTGTTACAAGTATATTTTTGTATGTGTTAACAGAAGTGGGAAGGTCTGGTTAAAGTTCCGGTGGAAGACAATTCTTTTAAGATTAATAGATGCAGAACGTTTCGTGAATGGGATATTGTCTATTACAGCTAGTACATCAGCTCTATTACATCGTAGTTCAAAATAAGCATTATAAGAATTATGAACTGTATATTTTAACTCATACAATGTTTAATAAGAGAACGATGGTAAATATTAATTAGTATTGATACTGAATAAATTATTGTTTAATTTTTAAATTAAATGAGAGTTAATAAACTCATTATTAAAAGTCTAAGATTTATATCGCTATTGTTACTAGGTTTATTAGAAGAAGATTTAATAAAATTCAATATGCTCTTTTTTTTATTTAAATAAATGCCTCGTGATTACAACTTTGGTTTCGTATCGACCCTTTAAAACTGTCATTTAATGCCGTAATCTAAAATAGTCATTACTAGCTCTGGTTTCCTCGAATGCGGTATCGGCAAATTGCGATCGCAATATGGCGGCGAATGACGTCATAGAAAACTGTACCATGCACAATGATAGCAGTGGTTTTCAAGGAAGCGTTGGAAGCCACCGCAACGCAATATGACGGTGCCGGCATATTGAATGCGGTAGCCAATGCGGCGAAAAACATTCTGTTAACGGTTTATTGTGGTGGTGAAGTGTGGTGTTTTTTGTGTTTTTATATTGTAATACTTTCAACTGATAAAATAGGTACACCTATATGTTTTATCTTATAAAGTTAACGTTATTTAAAAGTATTTTTTTAGCGTCATGTGTTCTGGACTGAAACACACTGAATGGACAAGTGAGCACGACGAAATATTGATAGATTTTGTTAGAAACCATGAATGTTTGTTTAATGTTCAATGTAAAGATTACAGATAAACCCAACTAAAACAAAGTTTATGGAAAGAACTAGCCCAGATACTTCAAATAACAAGTAATACAATGACACAAATTCTATCTAAGATCAAAAATATTTATTTATAATATTTATTTTTACATTGCTGTAATTTATTAATTTTCTCGATAATGTTGTTCCTGCCATGCTACAGCACCGGGTCCATTAAAATACGTTTTAAATGTCTCACAAATTTGGACTGCTATATTTGCCCCAGGTACGTTGTTTTGAAATAGTGGAAGTAAATTTTCTGTAGGTAGTGGGTATTTCTCTCTACTATTAGTTGATGTCGGAAGTATTTTGGATTCTCGCAGAAGATTATATAATATACAGGCACACATTATTAGTTTATCCGTGGTTTCAGGATGCGTAGCAATTGGCTGACAAAATATTCGAAAAAATGCACAGAGAATGTCAAAGGCGTGTTCAGTTGCCATGCGAGCTCGAGAAAGTTGGTAGTTATATATTGCTTTAGTTTTATCAGTCACTGATTGATTTCTTGGGTATGGTTTCATGAGATGTTCATGAAGATAAATTGCCTCATCCCCGAGAATAACATGAGGTACCAGGATATTCATACCAGGCAGTGGTTGTGGCGATGGAATAATAAATTCTAGAGATCTATATTTCCTAGATATTGTTTTGAACATTTCCTCTGTTGGTTGTGGCATTACCAAAGTGAGCATTCTTGTAACAATGGATTCAGCAACTTGCCTTATTATTATACTAATCCATGAATGACATATTCTAAACTGAAATGCCAACGATCTAAAAGATTCTCCTGTAGCCAAAAACCTAAAAAAATAACATCTAGTAATTCACGATACCTAAGTCATTGTTTTTGTTTTTATATTTATAGACAACGATTGCAGCAAGAGGTGGGGATATGTAAGAGATGATTACATAAAAAGACGAGACAAGCCTAGCATGGGTTCATCTGGGGAAGTAGCGAAGAAAAGATCGGTCTAGCTATCATTCTTAGATAGTATCTCTTCTGCCAAGAAAAGGTAAATTTATATTTCCTTATTTTACTGATAATAAAATATTTTTATTTTATTTTTAGTACTCTCAGCAATACAGAGCAGTTTGAATCTCAACAGAGTGTGGAAAATAGCTCATTGTAGAAATGAAGACGACTATATGGAGCAACAACCGTCTGAACTACTTATTACCGCAGATGAAAGCTGAAATTGTTAAAACTCCAAGAGTTAATAAACGCAAATATCTATCGCAAACTACATCCACATCTGCAGATGAACGTTTGAATCTATTAAAACAAATATCCGAAAGACAAGATCTAAAAAATATGGAAAAGCTAGATGAAAATGATTTATTCTTTGCATCAATGGTAAAAATAACTTAACAGTAAAGTTGCCAAAAGTAGTTCAAGCTAGGCTTCGAATGCAAATTGGAAATTTAGTAGGAAATGCAGAAAGTGAACAATAATTATCATCATTGACAGGTTCTGACTGTGAGTATATACCATCGTCATTAGGTAGCTTTACATCAAACATTATATTTGCTACCGATGATTTAACTGCAATGGGACCATCCGCTACTTCAGTAGTGGCGGAGCCTGGATTAAAATACTTTATTAATACTGGTATGTAAATTTATCAAATAAATGTACATTTCTTCAAAATAAAAGTATATGTAAAAGTATGTGTTCCTTTTGTGTTTGATGTAGTTAATAGTAATGGAAATACGTACCTTAAAAACAAGCATAATTTCTGCTCAGGAGTCAATGGTTTGAAACACGGTTTGTTGGTATTGCACAAAGATCGTCTTTTATATATCCCAGGACGTAATCAAATAAGACCGGCGTCAACCGAAAATATTCTCTGAACTTATTTTCGTTAGTATGTAAATGGCTACAAATTAAAATTTTATATGCATCCTCTACGGTTTTATTTTTAAAAAGGTCAGATTCACTTCTTCTACTATTTTCTTTCTCTGATTTTTCACCATCTAGCACTACTAAAAGAGCAACATCGAGTTCGTCCATGGTCGCTTGTTTTCAACGCAAAACAGTACAGATGATGCTTTCTGAGTTTACACATTTCATTGCCGCAATAAAGGAACTTGATTTTTCCACCGCAATTTGACGTCATTCATCACAATATAACGGTCGAAATTTGCTGGTACCGCTTTCGAGGAAACCAAAGCTTTACCCTGTAGCAGAGATACGAAGAAAAGCTAAAAATGACTCAGATATTTATAAAAGTATAAACGGGGAAATTAAGAATATGATAAAGAATCAATTAAAATAGTAATTACAAATCGAAATAAATTGCTTTATCTCTTACTCAGCTATAGAACCACTCACAATTGATAAACAGAGAAGTTGTAAGCACTTGTAGCTTATATATTATGAAGCATCTAAAGATCCTAAGCCAGTCGATTTAGAACTAAGGCAGTTTTAATTTCAAAAATTATACCGTCAGAAATCACAAAAGAGATACAGCACGGTTGTTTTTTAGAGGTTTAAAAATGTAAGTTGGCAACACTTTTTTAATAGCGGTCATTTTGACAGCTCTCAAGTGATTTATGATTAGTTTGGTTTGGCATTTCAGCATGAATATATAGACTGACACCTAAAGAATACTTCCAAATTGCGCAAATTTGTTTTAAAAATTATGGTTCTGTTCGAAATAAGTATTGCGCACGAAGTCCATGTTATGGTCAACATAATTGTCCATCATTGCAATAAATTCGATTAACCATGAAACGTTTTCGCACCACGTTTACTCTAAATGTTAATACGCATTCACAGAGATGTCGTGAGATCCACAGTGCATACAGAAGAAGTTGTTGCTGCTGTAGAGCGTAGTATAGAGGAGGACCCGAATCAGTCTATCCGCCATCGTTCACAGCAGTTGGATATATGTTCATCCACTTTATGGAAGATTTTGCGAAAAGATCTTGGTTTGCAAGCTTACAAAATTTAACTTGTGCAAGAATTGAAGCTACATGATTACCTAGTAAGTCATAAAGTCGGTGAAAGTGCCCAAAACGCGATTGTCGCTGATCTAGATTTTCATAAGCGAATTTTGTTTAGACATGAAGCTCACTTTTGGTTAAATGTTTCCGTTAACAAACAAAACTGGCGTATTTAAAGTGCAGACAATCATCAAGCGTATGTTAAGACACCATTACATCCAGAAAAAATTGACTGTTTGGTGTGCTTTATGAGCTGTGGAATCATTGGTTCGTACTTCTTCAAAAACGATGCTGGCCAGAACGTTACAGTTAATGGTGACCGCTATAGATCCATGACTACTGACTTGTTATTTAGATTAATTTATAACTGAAATTGTGTATATTTGAAGAACGTAATTAAAAAGTCAAAAAGACCATATTTGGGCATATTTCAAATGCCTCATGTTTGTTGCCAACATTCAAAATCGAATTTTTATGTTATAGTTTTTAAAGGTTAGTTATTAGTGAGTATATTTGTTTTACGTCTTTACAGACACTGACTTCTTTTGCGTCATATAAAAGCATGTCATGCACACGAAAGCTGCACTCCTCAACTTTAAAAAGCATTGTTTCTCAAAGAACGGTTCGTTTTACATAAAAAGTGCTAATAGCATTTCTGTTTACAATTTTTTTTATCTACGACGCATAAAGTCGTATAAAGTCATACGTTAGTTTTGGTCCCAAATTTCTCAGAAAAATTCAGTTTATTCTTATCGTTTTTAAAGATCAAATCTCTGACGACTGGAGTATAATATTAATTTTTGTATAATATGATGGTATTATATATGTTTCTTCTAATTGTTTATAATAGTTTTCTTTAATATCTTCACCTGTATTTTCTGTTGATGCATGTAGGTACATTTATAATGTCTCTGTTCTATCGTTTCCTTATTCGTATCTTACATAACCTGCATGTGGCTTCTCTTAAATATATCGTAAATGTAATGTAGAAGAGTTTAAGATTGTCTAATATATCATTCGAACAAAATTTTAGTTTGTAAAATTTCGACAAGATGAGATTGACGACATTAAAATTATATTTAACGTAAACGCTGCTTACATCTGAAAACCATAAAGTTCTAAACACAATACTTTTTAAATGAATAATACGAATAGTAGAATAAAGCTAAGATATTATCTAAAATCAAGAGGTTGTAAAAATGACAATATATAGACAAGAGTCAATAAAAAAAATATAGGAGTGATGGCAAAAATTTAACTGCAATAATAATTAGAATCTATTAGTTTAGATCTATTATTTTATGAAAATTTTTTTGGATATCTTGTATAAATACTATTATGTTGAGCAACTATGCTATTTACATTAGCGATTTTGTTCCCATTAACCAGATTAAGAACGCACCATCTGATCTAAAGTTCGCGAATGATTCATTTTGTGAGCATCGACGATTCTTGCTATCTATTCTCTTTGTCGAAATAAAAGTTGTGCATCGAGATCATGTGGGCAGGTCATGGGTGGTTGTAATTGTCTTGTTGCAAACATATGCGACTATCCTAGCCCCGTGAAGTCACAATCTAACGCCCGGTTACCGGAAGGAAGTTACTAGTCTGACATGACTTGTGTACGATCATCGCCTTTGTTTATCGGGCGAAATAAGGATTGTTCGCGAAACTAATATTAATCTTTTTTGAGAAAAATATAAACTACACTAATAAAACAATCAATATTTGTATAGTACCGCATTACTCTATCTATTTAAAGCTATATCTAATAAAAAAATTTAAGGTCGTATTGAAAGAAACATAATAAAATTTGACAATTTCACTTCAGGTTGTTAGCAATATGAACGAAACGAAATATGAAAAGATTGTGTCAGGTAGCTCTAATTTAATTGAAATAAAATTCAATTAACGACATAAAATCTAAATGGTAATTACAGTGTGTTAATACACACAGACGGGAAGGGACGGGTTAAAAGAATAGAGATAGAACGGGCCAATCAACACTTGGCCCGGCGAGGAACGGACGGTGACCAATCAGTACTCAGTTATAGGATAGAATACGTATATCTCAGATTAATACTCTAAGACAGGTTACGGAACTGCCACTATATCAATACTCTAGCAGAATCGGTTTGCCTTCAGTCGATGCATATCGTTACAAGATCAAGTTAAAATATCACTTTAAAAAATAAGAAATTTATTTTAAAGGTAAGAAATCTACATAAATTAGAAGGTACAATAAGAAGGTGCAATCAACTTTGCATTGACAGCGGGGGAGGAGGAGAGAAGTAGAGGCTGGCGAATAACCAGAAGCTACAATCACATTAGGAAATCAGCAGGTAACTAATACATAAAGAAGGCACAAAAACCGAGACACTTAGATAAAAATGAAGATATATGTTGAAGATGTTTAGGTAAGAAGAGAAGACACACCGATTGGGAAGATAACGAATTATACCAGTAATAAACAGACCAAGAGAAGGAACAAAAATAAGGTGAAAAGATTAACTGCTAGAGGATCTATCAAAGATAAAATCTTCAAACTGAAGAGAAAATATTCAAGACCGGAAAGCAAACAAAAACATGTAAGAATCTTTGATAAACAGCCTTAAGTATACCTGTGGACTAATTCATTACGTTAAATGGAATAAAAGAGCTCACAGAATATTGAGCAATATATACCAAAAGTCATCGATCCAAATATAGATGTATGTTTAGATATGGACCAAGAGAAACACGGAATAAAGGAGAAGCATATATTCTTTTTTTCCTTTATTTCTTTTATAACAGCTCCCTTATAATAGTTACTTATAAATTCTGGTATACAAAAAAAAATTGTAACTATTTATAAACCTGTAATATAGATTTTGTAGTTTTTGTTTATTTTATCACTTTAAAAATAAATTAAGGCATAAGTACCTCAAGATATTACTCGTCAAATCTAGAAACAGCTTTCGAAATCTTTCAATCGTCATGCACACTGGATACTCAGTACAATTACTGGAAATATGCAGTAACACTCTGAAATATAAGAAGTAAACAACTCGACCTACAAACTGGAGTCCGTACGGTCTTCGACGGAGTTTTCTTGAAGAGCAGTGACAGCGATGTGAAATGGATTTAAATCAAAATTGAGTCGAAAAGTTTTGTCTGGATGAAGCTGAGAAATTATAGCAAATGTTATGCATTTTATGCAAGGGACAACGTACCGCTTATAGACTTAAAACCAGTGCAGAAACGTGTTGCAACAGAAACAGGTGTACATTTGCCTAAAGACTATAAAATTAGTTATAAGGGGAAATGAAATGCACCAAGACAGGTACGGCATTATTATTTAGTACATTAAATAAAAAAGAAATAGGTCAGCTATAAAATCTAAGTGTTATGAGAGAGGCAATACCAATTCCAACTCTACGGCGAGTACGCAGAAAATTTTGTAACTTAACTGAACTAATAAAAGCCAAGAGGAATATAAGGTTTCGTTGAAGAAAAACAAAAAATAATAGATAACTTCTATTGGAAAAAGAGAAAATCCAACAATCGAGAAGAAACTTTCTTTGAGATAATATTAAAAATACAGAGAAGGAAACCGACCTATAACATGCATGGACGAAACCTACATTCAATTCTTTTCATATTCACTTAAAAAGTTGGAGCAACCAATCAAATGAAGGATGACGTGCTCCGATTAAGAAATTTACGTAATCCACGTAGTGTACTAGTTGTTGACAAAACTTCTTATTATAAGGTGCAATCTGAAAAATGTACTTATATGATTTTAACGAAAAATGTAATGAAAGACGGGCTAAGACAAGGCAATATGCATTTTTCAGAAGATATGTTACAAGTCAATCTTTACAACATTGTACAAAGCCATAAACCCTGATTTAAGTTATATAAAATTGACAGAATACTGGGTAATAGTGTTAGTAATAGTGATTCGATGTTAAGACTGCCTCATTGCCATCCAGATCTCAATCTCATAGAATTAGTGTGGGCATCTCTGAAGAAGTATGTAGCTAAGAAAAACATTGACTTTAAGTTTAGTTCTGTGGATCGTTTTTGCAACGAATTTTTGTTACAAACATTTTCAATTAAAAGTGGAAAAATAATGAGAACGTGTTGAATGTTTTCAACAGTTTTTTATGGAAAAAAACCTGTTTAGTTTTAAGATTTAGTTTTGGATCAAATATTAATTAATTTTCAGGGAGATAGTAGTAATGATTTTAGTAATGATAATTTTGAGTCTGATACTGATTTTTCACGAGTTGAGCCTCTATAAACATTTTACTCTACTAAAATATTATTTTTTTACTGCTACATCTTCTATAAATTTTCGTATTTTCTTTTCTGTCCATTCCTAAGGCTCTATGCCCTTTTTTTATATATTTCAGCTTCTAGCAATTTAAAGAAAACATAATACATAAAGAAAATAAAATTATTATTCTTGGCAAAAGCTTATGAATAAAAAATAACTGTATGATATAATTTTTTTAAAATGGCTACCTTCTGTAGCTACTGTTAATGTAGTAAAACTAGTTGTATACTACAGGATAATAGCAAATAGACCAAATTTTTTTAGCTTTGTATTTAAAAATCAATTAAACTCATGACATTCCTAATGATACCGAATTAAGACGTTATAATAAATTTAAAAAAAAATTTAAGGGTAAATTGTAATAGTATAGTAGGTCCAATACTTTACCTATTGTATACGAGTAGTATTTATCTTGAACACAATACTATTGCAACGTTTGCTAATTACACTGCCGTTCTGAGTTGAAAAGGACCAAGGAGGAATTAAAAGAAATTAAAAACATCCAGAGACCAAATTCACACCTAGACCAAGATATGCCGTATAAAGTTAAATGAAAGTAAATCTCTCCATGTTAACTTTTTTAACCATGTAAGGTTTTAACAAAATTTCTTATTGAACTTATCGATCACTCGTTACCTATAGGAAAACAAGAGTTTTCATCAATAAAAAACAAATAATTATATACATAGTACCCGTTATATAAAAATATATAGCGAACTCGTTATATCAAGATTAGGGGAAGATATCCATTGCTTACAAAAATATTTCTGATGTTCGCAATGATCTCATAAGTCACCTCGATTTTTTTAAGATTGTAATGTTGCTGTGGCGGCACGGCGTGAAGATGATGAATTGTACGAGATAGAGGGTGTGAGTCTCGAACCACCTGGTGCGAAACTATCCATCAACACTTATCCATCTTTAATCGCTGTTATTCGAGTAAAAAATCCACTGATCATGCAGAGGCGGACTTATGTACTGTATTTATGCAAGAAAGATTTTTAAAATAGCTTAGATTAATATAAAACACAATAATATGATAACGGGAAACGGATATTTAAGTTGTAAATTAAACAATGATACGGAGTAATGCATTGGCACATATATATATATATATATATATATATATATATATATATATATATATATATATATATATATATATATATATATATATATAGGAAAAGAAATTTAATCTTTGCAGATAAGTTAAATAGTAAACTCTTAAATATGGGGGAAATCTGCAAGAAAGACTCTAATGAGTATCAATTGTTTCGCCGAACGTTTTCGCCAAAGAGAATTAATTGTCTAATCTGTAATAACATTGTCTACAACATTCCATGCCTCTTTTGCAACAATTCCTACATCGGCCAAACATCTCAATTATTGAAATCACGTATTACACTACACAAAAGTGATTCTCGACTTCACCCTGACCGTTGTGCATTAGCCAAACATGTCCATTCCGCTGGTCATCTCATGGACTATACTAACACTACAATTCTCCACCGTGAGAACAAAATCTAAAAGAGAGTTCATTGAAATGTCTTATATTTTCCTTAACGATTTTTCCATTAATGTTAAGAGTGACATTAAGAATCTAAGCGATATATACCACTTCTTACTTAAATCAGATACCAAGAACAATACAACATCACAGATAGCTAACTTGACTGATATATCCATTAACAACTAACCTACCTTTATAATTAATTTTCATTAACTAAAAAAGATAACATTCCCTTGCTTTTCTTAGATACATCTCAATAAGATATAATAATACATGAACACTAGAATATAATTAAAAAAGAAAATCAAAATAATATTTCCCTATACTGGGATTTAATTTCATTCGTTTTTACCAATGAACCTTAAGACATAAAGATTCATAAGAACTACTTGAATTTGTCAGCGCATGCGTTCTGGCTAAAACAGAACCTCACTTTTAAACTTTCTAACAATAAAAAATTTAGTTATTGCCGACAATTCAAAGAATTACCTCCTTTTAAATGTAGTAACATTGGGTTTTTCGATTGACCTTAGGTAAACCTTTGCGATTTAAGTTCAAAGCTACCATACATTTCAAACCATAAAAAAACTTTTTTGCATATAGTAACAAAAAACACCAGTATGTTACTAGCAAAGTTTTTTAATATTCTAATTCTACAATTCTAAGTTACGGTAAGATCAATAATGTTTTTAATAGATAATATATGGTAGCTAATTATAATTTATTCTCTTTCAGCCCTGAAGAAGCCAAATTAATTCTCTTTGGCGAAAACGTTCGGCGAAACAATGATACTCATTAGAGTCTTTCTTGCAGATTTCCCCAATATTTAAGAGTTTACTATATATATATATATATATATATATATATATATATATATATATATATATATATATATATATATATATATACAGTAGACTCCCTCTATAACGAGAACGGAAATGGCAGAATAATTACCTCGTTATAAGCGGATCTAGTAATCAACAATAATACTGTGCATACATATGAATATGTAGTTTTCTAAAACATTAACTTTCTTTAGTGAAGCCATTCGGAGCAATATAAGATGCTAATAAATATTGTTTAAATGGCGTTTTTGAAGAAAAGTTGTTTACTTTCATTGTCAATGAAATACATTAAAACAAAAAAGAGTTGTTTACTTTTATTGTCAATGATATACGTTAAAACAAAAAATTTGTATTCTGTAAATCTGTATAAAACGTATTTTCAGGAAAAACATAAACTACTGCGTCTGCAATTGGAAGAAGTCTGTCATTATTGATTGCTTTTAATTGTTCAGTATTCTATCTATCATATTTTCTAAAAATGTGAAACAGTTTTATCGTTCTTTATTTGCGTTTTTTCTTTGGATAAAGTTTCTGACAACCTTTAAAACACTTTCCACATCTTGTCTATTAGGACCTATATTATTAGGTGTGAATGGTCAACCCCCTACAATGACACTTGTGAATCATAAATTGTAAATTTCCGACTAAGAATCGTAAATTGTAAGAAGTTTATTGCGGACGGCGTTAAAAAGGGTATTTATTTATAGCTACGGTCTGGCCAAAACGTAAAAAACACGTTTTTCAATCTTATGTTTTCTCGTTATAAGCAAATTTACCTCGCTATAGAGGGTTATAGTTCAATAGAAATTTCACGATACGTCTAATGAACCTCGTTATAAGCGAAAACTCGTAATAACCGTGTTGGTTATAGAGAAAGTATACTGTATATATATTATAGGTTAGACTACAAACACAACTATTTGGGTATGAAGCGGAAGACAGGTTAAAGAAGTACTCTCTTTAGTTGACCAAGATTTCGCAAATCTTTATTTGCATCATCAGAGTGCTATAATAAGCAAAATTAGTACAAATTACAGAATAAAAAATTATTTTGTATCTTACAGTAATTGAGGTTAGTTGTCAAGGTGTCGACAAATGAAAATGGTCAACTATCCAAAAATTTTTTTGTTTTAAAAAACGTTTTCGCACAAAACACATATTTAAAAAACACATATTTAAAACTTACAATATCCAACAGATCGTCCGTTACGTATGTAGCCAGAATTGGGAAGATACTAGCTCCGATAGTAGTTCCAAAAATTTGCTTATAATATTATTAGTTCTAAAAAGAAAAACAAGTGGAATTAAACAAGAACTGTATCATCTCAATAAACACACCATAACCAATGCTATATACTGCAGAAATTTATCTCAGTGTGTATGAATAGACCGTAAAACGACATTTAAGTAAACATTACTGAAGAGGGAGACCACATCCAGACTGACGAGAACTGACTTACGTCATTTTCATTTATTGTTTCCTTGATATTTCGTGAAAAGCTACCACAATGGAAAGATATTTTTTCTAAATTGGTTTTGTCGAATTCTTTACTTTCAGTTTAAAATGAAGTGATAGCTTGTTGAAGGAGAACTAACGAATGACCAAAATAAAGACACAAAAATGTTAACGACAACACTAAAATTAAAAACAAAAAAAAACACTAACAATAAATATACCATGCGGTCCATATGTATGGAATAAATTCATTTTTAGCGTTATTATGTACTATCTGAAAAAAACCTGAAACAGGTCGATTTTTATTCTTAAATTGTCAATTTACAGTATGAAAATATTATCCCCTTGCAGCACCCCCTTTGAATTATAAGCACTCCCTCGAAAATTTTAAATAACAAAGGGGGTCGTGTGGTACCTTGTTAAAAAGGGATTTTAGTCCTCTGTTCAGCAATATAACGTTTTTTGGGTTGAGTGCAATCATAACGGAGAAAATTGATTTTTACAATTAAATTAAATGTTCAACTTGAGCACCATTATTCACTTCTTGACAATAACCGAGGCGATTTTGGAATTCTCGTACAACATTTTGTATGACCTCGGGGGTTATTTTGTTAGTATCTTCTGTTATAGTAACTTTTAAATCAGCAATATTGCCTGGTCTATTAAAATATACTTTAGAAATAATCAGGTATTTTCGTATCTGTTCTGCTAAACATTAGGGAAAAAACTTTGAAGATAATAATATTAGTCAAAAAGCCAAATAAACAATTGATATGAATCTAGTAGGCTGCTGTCATTTAGGTATTTAAAGTTACTAGAAGACGTCAGTATAATATTTGTGCGCGTATTAAATTTAATTATGGCTCATTTGTCCGAGACTCAAAGAATAGACATTTTAATTTTGATTGGTTTTGGTAATAAAACAAGAACTCAAAAGGAGGTTTGTGAAATGTTTAATAATAAATACCCTGGGCAACAAGTTTCGCAGTCTACAGTAAGAAAAATTGAAAAGAAGATCGTTATACTGGACATGTAAAAAATATTGAAAAACCAGGTAGAAATGTTAAATTTACTGATGAAAAAGAGTTAGATGTACTTCTAGAGATTAAGGAAAATCCACATAAGAAAACTCGAAAACTGGCCGCTGTCAATGATGTAAGTAAATCATCTATTTTGAGAGTTTTGCATAAAGAATAATACCACCCGTACAAAGTTCAGTTGGTTCTGGAGTTAAATGAAGATTATCCCGATAGAAGACAAGAGTTCTATAAAATAATGATGGGCAGAATGAACGCAGATTTGCAGTTCATAAACAAAATAGTTTTTTCTAATGAAGCGACGTTTCATTTAAACGGAACGGTTAACAAACTCGAAGAAAATCCTCACTTAGTATGTGAGACTTACGCAATATCCTACGAAAATTAACATTCGGGCTGGTATCATTAACAATAAAATTATTGGTCCTTATTTTTTTGAGGGCACAGTTGATGGTGAGGTTTATCTAGATTTTCTGATTAACTTTTTAGTGCCTACATTACGAAGATTTTTTCCTGATGTCAATCATCCAAATAAGATAGATCGATCTATTTACTACCAACAAGACAGAGCTCTTCCACATTTTGCACGTATAGTTAGAAATTATTTAAACGAGGTTTTTCCCAATAGATGGATTGGAAGACGTGGAACGATCGAATAGCCGGCTAGATCCCCGATTTGACCCCTCTCGATCACTTCTTATGGGGTTATTTAAAATCTAAAGTATATTTTAATAGACCAAACAGTATTGCTGATTTAAAAGTTAGGATAACGGAAGAAATTAACAAAATAACCCCGAGGTCGTACAAAATGTTGTGCGAGAATTCCAAAATCGCCTCGGCTATTGTCAAGAAGAGAATGCTGGTCATTTTGAACATTTAATTTAATTGAAAATTACATTGAAAAATACATTCTAAATATTATGTGACATTATTATCTTTATTCAACCTAAAGTTTGGTGAAAGAGACATTATCAAAATTTTACATTTTCAATATCAATTTTCTCAGTTATGATTGCACCAAACTTAAAAAACTTTATATTTCTGAACAGAGGACTAAAGTTGCTTTCTAACAAGGTGCCACACGACCTCCTTTGTTATTTAAAATTTTCGAGGGGGTGCTTATAATTCAAAGGGGGTGCTGGAAGGGGATAATATTTTCATACTGTAAATTGTTAATTTAAGAATAAAAATCGACCTGTTTTAGGTTTTTTTTAGATAGTACATAATAACGCCAAAAATGAATTTATTCCATACATATGGACCGCATGGTATATGGTAATTAAGTATATTTAAAAGAGGATATTTTTTAAACCAAAAAATACGTCTGCGAAATCCTTTATATTAATGAAGTACACAACAATTATTGCATACAGCAATTGTTGCATACAATTCATTTGCTATTTTATTTGGCACCTATTTTGGCTTTTCGTCCGACCAAGTCCCCTCCTGCGCTTCAGCGGCCTCTTGTTGATTTCAAAAAATTCCGTACTTGTCTATCAAAACCGAAACACATTTTAATCAATCATCAAAAACGCAGGTGAGTGAATCAGTATTCATCAGCATCGGACGTTACGATATTTATTGTTGGTCAGTGTTCAAATCCGAACATTTATTAATGTGGTTCACTATCTGATATCAATGTGGTGCCTGCAATGGATCTTTTGCTGTAATTATAACGTTATAAAACGAAGTCATAAATCAAGAATTGTATTATTTTACCAAGGATGGAATTCGAGGTCAGAAAAGAAGCTTAATAAAAATGTTATAGCAGGAAGTTAATGTTCAACAAATTCTGGTTATGAGTTTGGACAAATAATGTTGATATTGGGTCTTGTCAACTACTCATACAAATTTTGGGAAACTTATCTTCTTTAGAATTAAATACAAAACAAAATATTATTTGACAGTTAATTTTGAAGGTAGTTTTTTTCTCTACTTATTATAAGAATCTGTTGTATCCCACATGACTGGTCTTTTGGCTTTGCCAATGCAATTAACTTTTAATTTTGCATACAATTTTACTCTCAATTCCATTCTAATTATAGTATAATTATTATACCGACGACATTTAGAATTGGCTTGTGTTTTTCTAATACTACAACTCAAAACACGCAAAAAGAATAAGTCCCTAAAAGTGGGATTGGTTTTGTAATTACATTTATTGTTTCATATCTTCATTAAATACAGTTTTGTCCAAAAAATTATTTGTAAGGCAAAGAAACGCGAAAGATGATATGAAGAGAACCGAAGGAGATGTTGAAACTTTCTAACAAAGACGTAAAAGAAAGAGAGTCGCTACTCCTGAGGTAATGGCCATGAAAAGAAAACAAGAACAGACGGCGAAAATTATAAAAAAAATTGCTAGGCGAGGTCAACAGGCTAAGTATATTGGTAGCACAAACATCGAAGATAAAGCGGGAAATAAAGCATTCTTCGAAAATTTTGGAGTTTCCAAAAAATTTAAAATTATAGTGCACTGTGCATAAATATAATAACAGGTCAAAAACTCAAAATGATGTTGGAATTTAAGTATTGCGTTAAAAATAAGAAACTGCAATTCAAACTTGTAATGATTTAAGCAAAAAAGAAACCAATAAACGAATTTCGTTTTTACTAGATTCAGGTAAATGAAATTTTGTCACCCCCTTTGAAATATTTGACATTCAATGGCCAAAAAACTCGTATAAAAGATCTAAGATAAGTTCTGAGAATCCTACATTAGTGGGAGAAATACATTGATACTACCTATTATGGACTAAGCAAAGAGGAGATATTATAAACTCTTAAAAACTACCACGGTTTGTACATCATTTTAGATAAGACTTAACAGAAAGGCAGATTGGCAATGCCTCTAGCTTTGCTAGGACGGTATGAAGTAAAGAGAAAGCGCTCGAAAAAAGTGTTTTTCCTCATGCCTTATAAATGTGAAGACGATTAAGTAAATGGTGTTTCAAAGTTGTTTGAAATTACAAAGCAGCTTAAGGAGGCAGGCATAGTTGGGGGAATGCTTAGAATGTGTCTATCGAGATACAGAATGTGAGATAATAGTACAGGGTCCAGCACAAAAAACAGATCTTTTTGAAATGGATAGTACTCTTCACCTGTTCGGTCGAGAATGGTGGGGAGAGTGCCTTTCGACTTGTGCATTCCTATCATTTTTTACCAGTCGACACTATAGGGCCATGGACGGATGAGCCTTACGTTTTCGCTTACGACAGTTTTGTTTGTAATAATGTAATAATTTTTCTTCTCAAGACACCATCCTTAGCTGGATTAAAGCCCTTCGCACATATGGTGTACTGGTTAACGAAAGACCAACTGGAGCTCCATGAACGGTTCGAATCCTTGGAAATGTGAAACGCGTTCGACAAGCTATCCTCATCATTATCATCATATTGACTTTACAACCCTGTGTGGGTCCTAGCCTCCCCAAGAATTTTTTTCCAGTCGTCCCTATATGTCGCCTTCCTCCGCCAAGCACGTATTTCCATATTTCTCATATCTTGATCTATGTTATCTAGAAATCTTATTCTGTGTCTTCCTCTTCTTCTTTGACCAATAGGTCTATCAAGGAGCGTTTTTCTAGCTGGGTCAGTTTGCTCCATCCGCATTACATGGCCTACCCACCGCAGACGTCCTATCTTAATGTGTTTTACGATATCTGGTTTCTGGTATATTCTATAGAGTTCGAAGTTGTATCGTGTTCTCCAGACACCATTTTCATTTACCCCTCCATAGATTAGCCTGACAAGCTATCCTTTCCGGTACAAATTGGCCAATGTGCTATAGTAACAGCATGAAAATTACGCACAACGAATGAACTTCGCACGTGAAATGGAAACATTTATCGAGCAAAATAAAAACGTTATTTTGTTTAGCAGTGATTAAGCTTACTTGTATCTTAATGGGTTAATCTGCTGGCTAGCCAGCAGAAATAATTTGTTGGTTGGTGCGCTATGTCAAAATGACAAGTTTTTTCACCTGAATTACGATGATGACTTGTTCCACTCCGACATGTGTGGTTCCAACAGGATGGGGCGACCGCCCACAGCCAGAGCAACAATGAACGTTATTCGCTCTCTTTTCCGCGGTCGCCTTATTTCCAGGTTTGGTGATGTTCGTTGTCTCCGTGGTCTCCAGATTTATTAATGTGCTATTTTTTCCTATGGGAATATCTCAAGGCTAATTTATACGAGCACAAGCCCCCAAATTTGGACCATTTAAAGAAAGTAATTCGCATGGAGATCGCCCAAGTTAAGACAACAATATTGGAGAGAGTCTACGCGAACTTTCACGAACGCCTCCAGCAATGCATCGTCAAAAATGTTCACCACATGACTAATGTGATTTTCAACACTTTTGTGATAAATGTTATTTTATTGTGAAAATCCGATCCGACAATAAATTTGTTTCTGCGAAATTATTATCTATTTTGTGAGTTTTTAAAATCGTCCGTCCTTTATGTCGGACTCTGTACTTTATGAGCATAAGGAAAAATCTGAAAATAAAGTTTCAGAAAACGTTTCCCAACAAGAATTTTCCGGCAGAAAAAGTAAGTATGAAGGTACAGCAGTGAATATAAGGCAAATGGATGTTCCCATAAAAAACATGAGAAACAAGAACAGCGAAAGACAACTCACTATTATTAGAGATAAGTGGAGACCAAAAGAAGTCAGAGTAACTGAAAGAGGCCATAAAAGACAAAGCATCGGACATGGACATTGACATTAGAAAATGAATTTATTATTGATGAGTTTTTTTCATATCTATGTTTCGTGGATTTTAAGAAGGCATTTGATCGGATCAAATTAAAAAACTTTATCCACTTATTGTACGCAAAAGAGATACCTCCAGATATAGTCAAAACGATCTAAGATATCTACCAAAACAACACAATAAAAGTAAAAGTGGAAGAACAACTAACCAACCCTATTAAAGCTGACAATGGGATAAGACAGGGAGATTCCCTGAGTCCTCTATTGTTTAACCTGATTATGGCTGAAATAATAAAAAAGTAAGAACTAAAAAAAGATACCAACTGGGAGAAAAACAACTTAAAATAATCTGCTATGCAGACGACGCAATACTACTCTCTCAAAGTGAAGACGATTTACAACGTATGCTGCACCAATTTATTATAACCGCCAGAAAATTTAACAAGTTAATTTCCCCAAAAAAGCAAAATGCATGGTTACAACAGCAAATTTACTAAGATTTAAATTGGAGCTGGAAGGTCAGATAAAAGAAAAAGTGATGATGTTTAAATATCTAGGCATCACATTATATAGCTACGAAAAGCTCGAAACTGAAGTGGAAGATCAAGTGAATGAAACAATGAATGAAACAGAGCCGCAGGCTGCCTGAATGAAACAATATGGAGAAATAAAAATATCGGAAAAGAAATGAAAGACAGAATTTACAAAACAGTCATCAGACCAATAATGACATATGAGGCAGAAACACGACCTGACACAGAGAGGACAAAAAGGATGTTAAAAACAGTAGAGATATAAACACAGAAAAATTGATGGCAAGACACTATGAGACAGAGCTAGAAGTACAAATATATGACGTAGATGCAAGGTGGCGAACATCAAGAACTGGGTAAGAAATAGAAGAGTAGAATGGAATGCTCATATAAGCCGAATGACAACAAATAGAGTAGTAAAGATGGCAAGAAACAGTTCCCCAATAGAAAGACGATCAGTAGGAAAACCACGAAAACGATGGAACAATAACTTACTGGACGCACATTGAAAAAAGACAGGGACATGTCTACATCAACAGAAGAAGGAGGAGAAAGAGAAGAAGAAGAAGAGTTTTTTTCATAAATTTTTCACAAGTTGTTTATATCTGGAAGCATGCATATCTTTCGATACGACTCGTAAGGTAATTTTGTGATTTTATTTTATTTTTTTTAAATTTTTTTATCAGTGTTAACTTTTTCTGAGAAATACAATTTTATTATTTATATATGAGACTCGGATTATTTTGGACTTTGACCTTTGTAATCTACAGAATCTCTAGCGTATATGATAAAGTATGTAGCCACTAAAATTTATGTCTAAAAATAAATAAAAAACGTTTGGATTGTATTAGATTTTCTGCGATGTATTCACTTCCCATAGTTTGTGATACACATTTACAATTTTCGACATTTAAAGGCCGAAATAAAATCTTCTGTATCTCGAGTAGATACACTAAACGAAACTACCTATTGAAATCGCACACACCTATCGTGTGAACAAATAATGCATATCCATTCATTCCAAAGGAGACTTAGATAAAGGCGAGTTCACAGATAATAAGTCGGTATATTTGTATCTGAACTAAACCATCGATGGTAGTTTTCTATGGTCTCACGCACGTATAGTAGTTAAAGAATAAAAATCCTTATCTTAACTGTTTTCTGTAAAGTTGCACTGCTTGAGGACGAAAGGACTTATTATAAAAGGAGTGACTGGTAGTCGATTGGTAGGGAAATTGAAAATATTAATAAGGGTTGATACGCAATTTAGGTTGAGTCAATATTCAATTTTTAGTAGTAGAAAAAATATAGAAGACATTTTTACTGGACTGATTTGTGCATCTATATATTTTGAACTTACAGTCACTCAACTAAATCAGAAATAATAATCTTAATAAAATTTTGCAAGTAAGCTTAACTTTAATTTCTCTTTATAAATTATATGATAAGTTATAAGATAAGTTAAGGATCACGTAGAGGAAGACTTGAGAATGTTGGAAGTACGAAACTTAAAAGCCAAGGCGAAGAATTGGAGAGAATGGAGACTTATCCTTGAGCAGGCCAAGACCCACCATGGGTTGTGGAGCCAATGATGATGATGAAGTTATATAATTAAAATGTCTGGTTTTTGTTTTTGAAGGGTGAAAACTATCTTTTTTTAAGAAAAATTAAAAGCTGCATATATATTCGTTATTTTAATATTATTCATGTTTAAGTTTGTTAAATAAAGATTTGTTTAGCATAAGGGAATGAATTTTATAACATATAAATATTAACTTTGAAAAATAAAGGCAGATATCGAGCACAGTTTTATTAATTAAATCTTGCCCAAGTACTTTCGCTCACTAGAGCATCTTCAGGGGCATATGAAATAAACCAAAAAACGTTTTTTTTTTAACTAAGAAATTGATTAACCTCGATAAAAACTGGAAGTTAATGGATGATGAAAGTTTTTTGTGATTAACGTTTTAGACTTACTTCGTCAATTTTGGGCTATCCAACAATCCCAGAATGTCATGAACATAAAATTAAACATTAAGTTGAACATAACACTACACTAAACAAGGACAAACAGTTTAAAATTATTTAGAAAGTCGAAGCTACATTCTGGTCGGCAACAGGAGAGAGAATGGCTCCCGGTATTAACGGAAATGTTAAGGTGACATGTGACATATGACAACTTGGATAACCAGTCACGATCATGTAGATGTGATCTGCACATTTTAATTAATTTAAATTCTACTAAATTTCAACCTATTTTTAAAAATTTTATTGCAGCTTCACCTGGTAGTGGACCAAGCTCGGCTGTTTAGACTGCCTGCACTGAGTATACCCGTTAAGAATTTATTAATTTCATACTTTGTTCAACATTACTATTTTATTCTTCAACAATTGCTCGGGTAATACAAAACACATACGAAACTATCTTGCTCAGGTTCAATTGATCTATAGTTGGCGTTAATTAACATTAACATTTCCGTTAACACCCGGAGCCATTCTCTCTATCCTGTTGCCGACCAGAATGTAGCTTCGACTTTTTTAAATAATTTTAAACTGTTTGTCCTTGTTTAGTGTAGTGTTATGTTCAACTATATGTTTAATTTTATGTTTATGACATTCTGGGATTGTTGGATAGCCTAAAATTGACGAAGTAAGTCTAAAACGTTAATCACAAAAAACTTTTATCATCCATTAACTCGTTTAATAGAGTTTTTATCGAGGTTAATCAATTTCTTAATTTAAAAAAACCTTTTTTTGTTTTATTTCAGATGCTCCTGAAGATGCTCTAGTGAGCGGAAGTACTTGGGCAAGATTTGATTATTAAAATTGTGCTCGATATTTGCCTTTAATTTTTTTAAAGTTCATTTATTCGTGCATTCAACCTTATATCAATATAAATATTAGTTAACCCTTATAAACTACCCTTTATTATCTAATAATGCATTTTATAAGAATTGAAATTAATTTAATATTCATAGTTTTATTTTGCAACTATTTAATATTTTTATTTTATAAAACTAAAATTAAAAAAAAAAAATATCGATGTCAAACTTTTAAATGATCTATTTATGGTAGGTTAAATTTATTTTATTATTTTCAAATTGTTTACTATAATTTCAAATTGAAAGATGAGTGCAATATTTCAAAATCTTCTCATTATTGTTAATATTATTTCTCAAATATTCTGTTTCAGCCCATAAGAAAATCTTTCTTACAAAATATTGTTGTAGAAAGAGAATTTAGGAGAGGAACTCGGGCCCTATTCCTAAAGTGGGCCCCTAGGTTGATATATATGTACGGTACAGTTGCAAAGCGGCAACACTGTTAAACATGAAGTTTCTTATGAGACCAAAGCACACCCGAACATTCGCTGTCGTAACTCGTTTGAGGTATAGTCAGTGAATAAACTAAATCTTGGTTTGGAAAGTTTTGGCGCGCTTTTAGTTTGTGTTGCCGGAATTTAATATTATTTAATATTATATTGCTAAGTACTTTAACCATTATATTATTTTAAAGAGGACATTACAAGCTACTGATTCATGGTCTAACATTTGGCTTTAATATGAAATTTTATATTTAAATTTTAGTTAAGCGTTGCTTAATCCGGGCCCCCCAAAATTTCCTAATTTGGGCCTCTTTTTTGGTTTGTAAAATTGAAATTGATAGTTAATATTGTTGCAGATATTATGCCGAAAACAAAGACATTGATATCATGGTCCCCTTCGAACATGTCAAGGGCGATTGACGCTCTCCGAAAAAAGACAATGGGCTTAAAAAAGCCAGTAAGATGTTTAATGTGCCAAGAGTGCCAAGATCAACTCTGCAATGTTTGAATACATGTAGTATATGAATGAAAGATTATTGAAAACATCCACCTCGTATGAAAGTAAATTTAATGTTGGCTCTAAATCTCTATTAAACACTAAACCCATCAATAAAGGATTAATGGAACTTTAAGACACTTTTTGGTGAATTCTTATCCAATTAAACTAAGAAACAATTTTTTATTTAACATTTCCAATAAAATAATGATTTACATAAATCAAACAAGAGAAACAAATCACCAAATTATTCAATTTCAACTATTCAACTATTCCCAAATGAAATTATAAACTAAAAATATAAAATCACGGCATCATTATAAATACAAACTAAAACACCTATTAGCATTATGAGAAGCTTAAATGTAGTTTATAAAATACTATGCAAAAATTGTGATAAGTCGTACATGAGACACACATCCAGAAATCTAATAGGCAGACTAGCATAACATAAAAGTGCCCTCAAAAATAATAACAAATATATATGTGCATTGATAGACCAGGCAATTACACGCAAGATATTGAGACATGAAAACCAATTAATCAAAAGAGAATTCCTAAAAATGGTATGCATAAATAAATATCAATGTGTTAATAAAAAAACTAACGTTGATAAACAAAGCAACATCTATAATTGCAATTTTGTTATATATATATATATATATATATATATATATATATATATATATATATATATATATATATGTATATATATATTATTGTCTTCTGTTGGTCGAGTAGTCATTCCCTATTACAAAATACGACCATTAGGAGCTGTTTCTCTGCAACTTGTTGTCGATCTTATCGTCCCGAAAGAATCTCAGAACGTGACCTTGCAATGCTCTTAACACCTTTTAGAATCAGCACAACTTTGATTTTATGGAAAAAATCGTACCATAGTTGGGACTGGTGCTCTTCACATGAGATATATCGATTACCCATCATTGATATGTCTAATGGACCTTTTTCGTTTATCTGAATCTGCGATGCATTCGAGTAGGAAAATTGGAATTTCTTCTTGCTTATTATTTTCTACGCCTTTATGAGCGGCACATGAAACATTATCTATGTTATGAGAATCGGAAGGATGCTGAAAATTATATTTTATATAGTTATTTTAACATTTATTAAAAATTTTTGCGATTTGATTATTTCTAACTCTTTTTTTCATTTTCTGTGAGAATTAATTTATTTTTTGTGAATTATTTTTTGAACACACTTTGGATATGTCCATAATATCTCAGCTGTTAGGTATCTACATCTACTAGTTTGCTTGTTTTTTTCTCCTCTCCACGTCTCAATTTTCCCAGGATTCCGAAAATCTCTTGGACTCTATTAAAGTTACCTCCAGTTTTATTTTCCATACGTCATTGTTGTGTTTAGGATGTTGTATTAACCCTGCAGCGGTAGCTCCAAGTCTCTCAGACCCAAGCGTCGTACTAGACGGAATAAAAAGAGTGGGTTTTAAACTATGAGGTTCGTGCTCTTGGTACCTTACTAATATTAATTATTGCATCGACCGTCGAGTCGAGAACTTTTGCTAAATTTTTATCTTTATTGTTATAGCTTATTTGGATTCATTAGACTTGGCGCCACCACTTAAGTAACTCAAATGACTGTTGTTTTATTTTCGTTTCTTGGAATTTATTTTACAAGTGGTGGTAAACATGTATTATTTTATATTTTGCTTAGTAAAATTTATTATTGTTAGCACAATGAGCTATGAAAAGGAGCAAAGACGTCTACTTCAATTACTTGAGGAAGTAGAAACTGATACAGAACAACATTTTGATGACATTGAACCAGAGGATGAAGTAGATAACATAGAGAAATATCTTTCAAATTTAGATACTGAACAAGAGGGTGATGGCGATAATTGCGAAGTAGATACCAGCAAAAGTTTCAGGGATTGCTACTTTTATAGGCAAAGATGGAGCAAGCTGAAAAAACACTGCCCTTTGCAAACGGTAAGAACTCGCCAATTTAATAAAGTTTTTCACTTACCAGTTGTAAAAGCATAAGGCAAGAATGCCAAATCCATAATTGATTGTTGAAATTTGTTTTTTTACGAAGATATTTTCAACATTATTGTTGAACGTACGAACAGATATATAGATCAAATGAAAGATATGTATAACAGAGTCCGTTCTGCTAAAAATACTGACGTAATCGAAATAAGAGCTTTACTAGGATTGGTCTATTTAGCTGATTGTTTGAAAAGTAACGACCCATTAGTGCTCAGAACTAAAACAGTTTGAAAGTTGTAAATTTTTTTATAGATTTTATTACAAATAGTAAATACATATTTACTAAAAAATACATAAAAATTTCAAGGTCTGTCAAAAGGTTGTCAAAATGAGTGGCAACTTTAGTTGCCACTGAGCGCTTACGGTTTGGTAATAACCAAAAATTTTCTATGTAATAGAAATGTATTAAAAACTAATCGTGCTTTAACAAAACTAGAGATACATATTATGGAAATTATTTATGGAAAGTTTCAAAGCAAGTCACATGTAGGGGTACATTACATTTATTACACAAGTATGTTGTTCTTCCTTGACACATTTTGCATCTGCGATACTTTGAGTCTCCTTTCGCGATAATGTGATTTTTCTTGTCCGTTCTTAGATCTTCCAAAACAGCGGAAGTGGAAAACGATGTATGCGGCCCGGGTTTAGTTGGAGAACAACCATATTTTGTAAGAAGCTGTAATACTACTTGTCTTCTAAATTGCAAGTATGGTAATTCGTGACCTAGAAGCCTATATAGAAGCCAACCTTGAACACAACATTCATCCACAGACCAAGCATGGAGTGGCCACCACTATTTTTTATTGCGAATTTTGCATCTATATTGAGCAGTGAACTGATCATTTAGGTCAATACCTCCCATATTAGAATTATAGTTGGAAATGGCATCAGGCATTTTCATCACCATCTTCTTTTTTTTACGTTTACTAAACCGCTGAACATTTTTAAACGGAACTTCTATGTGGCAGTTTGATAATACTGTTACAACAGCATTGTCATTCCATCTAATGGCTGTTAGTTTTCCATTAGATGTGGAATGTGTCGTCCCTCTATCACATTTCTTAAAAGATTCTTTCGGAGGTAAATTCATCCACTTTGCTGTTCTATTTTCTCGCAATGTTCCAGTTCCTCCCAAGTCTCGTTTAGACAGTTCTTCAAGTAAGGACAGAGAAGTGAATAAATTGTCAATATATAATTTAGTCCCGCTAGGAACGTTGGCATATTCAGCAAGTCCTAGTACTACATTTCCTTCTTGTCCGAATCCAGTATCAGGAAGCTTTGTATGTATACCGCAGTATGGTTCAGCATGAGACACAAATCCATTAGGATTTGTTAGATTAGCTTGCTAAAACCCACAATTTAAACCCAAAACGAATAGGTTTGCCCCCTATAAATTGTTTTGTAGGATGACGTCCATAATACGGGACTATGCTCTCATCTATAGCAACTGAATTTCCAACTGGTACTTGCTTGAATGAATTATTTAGATAATCAAACAGAGAGCGGACCTTGTAAAACCTGTCAGTGTTTATCTTCGAGTTATCATTTAGATGGAGATACCGTAATATATCCTCAAATCGACGTCTTCGCATTGCTTCTGCATAAATAGCTACTTTGCAGTCAGGTTCATTTTGCCAATATATTCGCTTACTGGGCAGTTGGTGGTAACCAGATAATAAAATTATTCCCAAGAAGACAGAAATTTTATTATAACTTACATTTAAACTGTGAATTCCCTTTTGTCCGGCATAAAGATGTGCATTTTGTGTAATGATATGTTTAATTAGAGTATCAGTAAAAAAGCATTTGAAAGCTTGAAGTGGAGAATTTACTGAGTTTTTCAAAAATTCTATAGTCGATGGTCCAGAGGGTATAGTAACGGCAGTTAAATTCCAACTGTTTTCTTTATTTTGAGACCAAACACTGTTTGAAGATGCAATTACTTTTCGCTTTTTATTTCCAGTAGGTTTTTTAGCAGAATTTGGAGACCTTCAGTATTATCTGACAGAATTACTGTATCGTCTGCATATCTAATCACCTTAAGTAGTTCCCCGTTGATTTTTATTCCATATGGTTGTCTCTCAAGTGCCTTTTTAAATAACTGGTCCGAGTAAACATTGAACAATGTTTGCGACAAAATGCAACCTTGTCTGACTCCTCGTTGTATGGATATTTCATCTGTGTAGTTATCTCCCATTTTCACGATAGCAATTTGATTCCAGTACAAATTTTTAATGACACGAATATCCTTGTCATCTATTCCGATATTTTTCAGTGGTTGCATTAATTTTACATGCTGTACTTTGACGAATGCCTTTTCTAAGTCCACGAAACATGCAAATACATCTTTTTTGGTCACGACACTTTTGTAATAGGATGTTAAACGCAAAAAGTGCCTCCTTGGTTCCCATAGCATGTGAAAACCAAATTGGGTATCTTCGCGATCTTCTTCGCATTTGCGTCTAATTCTGTTGTGAAGTATTCTTAGGAAAATTTTGTTTTATTTTTATTTATTATTTTTATTTATTTATACCCTTGTTTTATTTTTCACAATTCACAAACATTTATCATTTATTAATTATTTTGGAAGGTTATATTATTTATTAGGCAAAATTACATTTTATTGTTTAAATGATATTCATAAAGAAGTAAAGCTAGATAATACGCCAGTATTGCTTTGATTTTCTAATTAATAAATTATTGAATTTTGGGTCTGTCAGACTTGGCGCCACTAGTGGTTTTCCGGTATGGGGCGCCACCAGTGCAGGGTTGATAATTATTTCGAGTTTGTTTTTCAATTTTGTAACTGGACGATTTTGATTGGATTAAAATTTTTTTATTCTCTTTTATTCTCAAATAAATAGGTTTATTCTACGACAGTTACACTTCTTCTTCTTCTTCTCGTGCCACTCCTAGCGGAGATTGGAAATTATCATGGCCACTGCGACTTTGTTAGCAGCGCGCCTAAAAAGTTCAATCGAACTACACCCGAACCATTCACGTAGATTACGAAGCCACGATATTTTTCTTCTTCCCACACTTCTTTTGCCCTTAATTTTGCCCTGCATGATATTTCTTAAAAGTTCGTACTTTTCACCTCTCACAATGTGCCCCAAGTATTCCATCTTTCTAGTTTTTATCTCATTTAGAATTTCGCATCTTTTGTCTAAAGTTTCGAGTACTTGCGTGTTAGTGACGCGGTCCATCCATGATATTCTGAGAATGCGCCTATAGCACCACCTCTCGAAAGCTTCGATGTTTTTTGTGGTCAACTGTTTTAGTGTCCAAGCCTCTACTCCATACAACAGGGTAGAAAAGACATAACACCGCAGCATTCGTATTCGTAACTTTATATTGATATCACGATTGCAAAAGAGTTTGCGCATTCTATTAAAGACTGATCTAGCGATTTCTATTCTACATCTAATCTCTTTTGTTTGATCAGTATCGTCTGTGATCCAAGCACCTAGATATTTATAACAGGACACACTACCTACTTGTAAATAAGTGTGTTATTTATCACCGTGTAACTTTTTGTTTACTTATCTATATATTATTATGAATTAATTTTGATTATCGGAAGAAATGCTATACGGGCAAAAATACATTTATATTAATTAAAATTTTCAAGCCATTCATATCACCATAATGTTAATAGTTAACACAGCATTAACAAAGTGTGATTTATTTTTGAGGAGAAACATAAATTAAGCCGTTAAAATTTATAACTTCCTAATTGTCCGTTCTTTATAGTTGTTATCCCAACCAATTACAAAAAAAGAAAGTTAACATCTACCGATAAAAACCTCTATCAACTATTACTTTAAGTTTATTTGAGCGCTGAAGGTATCCCGCGCGGTATATTTCCAAACAATATCACGCGATGCTCGATAATTACTCCTAGTCTAATAAATTTATTTCACACGACTCACAGGCCCAGGGCCCCACGGGTAGAGGGGCCTTGCTTGCAAACAATGATAAATCGACGAATGTTACTCATATCTATCAGTCTGACAACTCAATCTTTTTGCGTGCGTCCAGGTCGTAATGCCTCACAGCCAGTGTAAAAGTAAATAATAATTTTACACCTAACCAGTGTAGTACAAACAGCAAGTAATAAATTTAGGATGTTTGTAGATTTATTATTTCAGTTGGTGTATCTTTTTATGACTATTGATTCAAACCATTCCACATTATTTTCATAAGTGGTTTATTGTAAATAGGAAAGACTAAGAAAAATAAAAAACTGTATGTCAATTCTCCAGTTCTATTACTGAAGAAATTAGATTACTTCAATATGCAGACGACTTTTGCATTTATACGGAAAATATCATCCATCCAAATGATTCCATCAATGCATTAGAAAACGCCATGGAAAAAATTGTCGAATGGTCGCAAAGAAATGGATTCTGCATCTCTCAAGAAAAATCAGTCATGTGTTCATTTACAAGAAGACGATATCAGCCACCAAACCAAATACAGGACCATTGACATTTCCATACAAAACATCAGTTAAATACCTTGGCATAATTTTAAATCAGAAGCTCTCTTGGAAAGAACAGTAAGAAGTGATGAATAACTTGTCAAAAAAATGTAAAAACGCAATAAATGTACTAACAGCTTTTAGTCACACAAAGTGAAGAGCAGACCCAAATATATTACTAATCTTCTACAGAGCGCTAATACGTTCAGTGATAGATTATGGATGTATCTTATATGGAAATGCAAGTTTGGCTTAACTGGAGATATTGGAAAAAATAAAAAAAGAAGTGTTTACGACTTTATATTGGATGTTTAAAAAGCACACCAACAAATATTTTAGAAATCGAAGCAGTAGAGTCTCCTTTGTACACATATGTCCAAAAGTTTGGAATATTGGAATATTTCATCTTTTTATTGATTTTTATATATAAAATCTTCTGAATAGTTAAACATCATTTTGTTTCAATTCTCAACAATACTAAATAAATCTCAAAACCAGATAAACGATATGCGAAAAAAATATTTATTTTCTTGGAGTGAAAAACTTACAATGTAGAACTTACATTTAAAAATAAATTAGTATAGAAAAAAATAATTTTTCATAAAACTAATAATAAGTATTTTCTTCATTGGCCTGTATGCAAGCCTGTAGGCGATTTGGAATGCTGCCGATTAACTGGTCGAGCTGGGCTTGCGGAATTCTATCCCACTCTTCACGAGCAGCATCTTTAAGTTCTCGAACTGTAATAGGGGGATTATTTCGCTTCTTGATGCATGTTTTGAGAATGTCCCAAGCATGTTCAATAGTGTTAATGTCGGGGGAATTCGAGGGCTACTGTAATGTAGATATTCCTTTTTCTTCAAGAAAATTTTGTACTGCTGATGTTCGATGAGGAGGTCCGTTGTCATGCATAAACACAAATTTATCACCTACTGCCCCTCGGAATAGACGTACGACAGGATTTAAAACTTCCTTGATGTATACAGCACCAGTGACTCTTCTCTCCAAAACCAGCAGTGACGTCCGTGTACCACTCATAATACCACCCCAAACCATAATACTGCCACCTTCAAATGGGACACGCGGTTTAGCTGTTTCTAGTGGGGCTTGTCGTCTTGGGGCCCAAACCAGTGTTCTTCGCGAATCAGATACCAAGTCAATTTTTGACTCATCAGAGAACATCACGTTATTCCAGTTAGGATCATGATGCATCATTTCTCTAGCCCATTGCAACCTTACTATTTTGTGTTGGTAGGTTAGTTTAGAAACACGTAGCGGTCTTCTACGATACAAATTTACCGCATTTGGTCTGCGTGTTATTGATTGCCGTGAAATATTCAGTCCTTGAAGCCTAGAAATTTCTCTGGATATACCACTTGTAGATTCCAGATGATTTCTACGAGCTATAAATGTTATTTGTCGGTCTTGTGCTACTGTTGTACATCGATTTCTACCACTTCTGGGACGATCCTTGACGTCATTTGTATCTTTGAATTTTTTTTTTAATTTTCGATACAGCACTCTGAGTAACATTAGCAATATTCGCGATATAACTTTGACTAAAGTCCTGTTGTAACAAAGCAATTACTCTGGATCTGTCAAAATGAGATATCACGTTTTTAGACATTTTTAAACGGCTCAATTCAAATTTAAACAAAGACTGAAATAATGTGTAAATACGCTAATCAGTTGAATGTGACCAAAATCATACAAAAACGATTCAAATTTTTTATCATTTTCATTTAATAACCCTCTAGAATGAATATTAACAACAGTATTAAAACCACCATAGGCGTAGATATATTATTTGTACGTATTCCAAACTTTTGGACATGTGTGTATCTTATTATATGAACGACAATTTTTGTGTGGTGTTTTTATGTCAAAACTCCTAGCACAAAAAAGATCTGACAAAATAGACGAACTCAATTCCAAAATAAGTAGTTCCTTCTGGCGACGTAAAAATCATCCAAAAGTGATAAACAATTATCGACACCTAATTCAATTTAGTAGCGAGTTTTACAGAAATGACAATCTTCCCTCCTATAATTGTGATTATTCCCTATTAGAATTACATATCCCTTACTATTATCTAAATATTGAATCACATGTAAATACATTTATTATAAATGCGTTTATTAACCAAACAATTCTAAAGAGACGGCCCGAGTCAGATTGTATTTATACCGATGGATTCAAATTTAACGAATCTACTGGATGCGCTTTTTACCATCCAAATCAAAATATATCCAAAAAATTCAAAATTCCAAGTCAAATGTCTATTTACACTGCAGAGCTCATCGCAATTCTTCAGGCTTTGAGGTATATTAATGCCCATCACAAGAGTAAGTTTGTTATATTAACAGATAGCTAAAGTTCGGTAGACATAATAATACAAACTAAATTATCAAGCCCTTCATCAGTAATGACTAAAGAATTTTAGAAGCAGTCTAGTTACTTACGAATAAAGGTAAACAAATTTCTTTGGTTTGGATTATGGCTCAATATGGAACTAACGAAAATGAAATAGTGGATAGACTAGCATGCTACTACAACAGGGGAAACGATAGAAGAACCATTACAGAAGCGCTGAAAAAAAAAATATGTTTACATATAGTTAGTATAAGTATTTAGTTTTAGCATTTAATATTAGATATTATTAGTATTAATTAAAATATAATGCATCTCAGCTAAAGATAGAAGATTGTATTTATGGAAATGATAATTTTAATAAAATTTTGAGCTTGCCAATTGGTGTAAATTAAGGTCATTAATCTAAACACACACACACACACACACACACACACACACACACACACACACACACACACACACACACACACACATACACACACATACACACACACAGTATGGCAATTCTGATTAGAATGATCTTGTCCCAATCACAAGAAGAACCGCTAAATGACAAAAAAAATTAATAGATTAGAAATAAAATAGATCAGAGTAGATAATTTTTTTTGGTATACTTAAATGTTCCATTGTCCGATAGAGTCGATGGAGTCATAGTGTATCGAACAATGGAAAATTTGAGTATACCAAAAAAAAATTATCTACTGTGATCTATTGCATATAAATTCACAAAGCAAACATGCAGAGAAAATCCACAAGGAAAATAATTCCTGTAGCTGGCTGTATACCACGTATAACAAAAGAGGTTAGTCTTTGTATGTGGGTATATTTTATTTTATAAAAACCCTTAAAAGGGCAACATTACAAGCACGAACTAACTGTTCCATCATCAGGTTAAAATACAGGTTACCATGCCTGAGCCACCAAAATATTTGGGTAAAAACCCTTTAAAATGAAATGTGTTACCAAAGATTGTACATGATGTTGATAATATTATATGATGTTTAATATTTTAATTAGATTTTACTTCAGGTAACATACACCCATGCTTAAGTAAGTTCCAGTATCCGGAGAGTAAACCTCTTTAAACGGACTACGGCTGGCAACTGATTGATCAATCTCCTTATTGGAGAGGCTATAATGCTGATATTATATTTCTAATACTCGTCGCAAGATAGTATTGCTATGGAGTTATTCCAGATCATGGCCCAGTAGCAGTATCTTTTTATGGAATACCTAACCCCTCTTATCTAGGATGGTGGTGATTTGATATAGTACGTAGCTGAATCAATGGTTTATTTGGTGACTGATTAAATAAGAAGAGAAACAGAGCAGATTAAGGTTGTACCAATTTTTATTATACCTACTTTCAAGACAACAGAAATGATTATAAACTCAAAAAAATGAAAATATAGTGAAGTGTTCTAATTTAATTTAAAGGTTTATTTTCTTTATGGTTCCTAGTTGATAAATAACTATATTATTTTCAATGTAAACAAATTTCGAAATTTGGGTTTAATATATATATATATATATATATATATATATATATATATATATATATATATATATATATATATATATATATATATATATATGTTCGGAAAGATTTCCGCGGTTAGTACAATTAAACTTAGAGCTAAGATTAATATTATTATAAAAATTAATATTAAACTCACCAGTCTTCCGGGTTGAACCGCGTCGATATCCATTTTGCCGAGCTTTCGACATCCTCTCTGATGTCTTCTTCAGGGCTTCCGAGGTCTCAGTCTCCCGAGCCCCCAGACACTACTACACTCACTAGTCACTTCTAGTTCACTCACTAGTTCACTACTAATATATATATATACATTCATTTTCTTTATAACCAATTCTTAATTTAATACGATACAAAGATTTTTTGTTTATGATAATGTTAACATAAAATAATATTTTGGAATCCCTTTGGGATGACGTAACTTATGTTTTCTTTTTGTTCATTACTAAGAAATAATAAAGAATAGTTTTCTTGTAAACTTTCAATAAATCTTAATTTTTTTTGCTCTTCCCCTTCGAGGATAAACCAGGGGTGGCGTCCAATAATAAATTATAATTTCATATTATCTAATTGTGCTTGAATTTAAGATACGATATAGTTTCTATATGTTTAAGAAAACCCCGCCCAATTCTCTTCGACAGTGAGCGATTCAGGCCTTGTATATACATTGTAGCACGGTAGTGTTACAGTATTTCTGTCGTTACTTCCTCCACTGTAGGCTGCCATTCAACTATCTTATCTTTTCCAACTGCCCATTTGACTATGCTTCGAGCTTTAGCTTGCGTTACAGTAACCTTTTTCAGTGTTTTTTCCACAAACGTCGTTATTTCTGTTAAATCACTAGTTAAAGTCTTTGTTTTTGACTTTTATACTACAGTGAGTTTGGTAACCTTTTCCCATCTTCTTTACTTCTTGAGAGAACGATCTCGCCTCTTTGTTTTTGAACTCCTGCATCCGTATTTAATTGACCAATAATTAATAGTACATATCTGCGGGGTTAATGATCTAAGCCTACGATATAAAAGTCCCTATTACTCATTGGAATAGACAACTGAAAGCAAAAAAGTCAACAAATCCAACAAACGATTGAAAATAACAGGAATTTTAAAATTCTAAGGAGAAAATTGACAAATGTCAAAATAGAAATAATTCAATAAAAGGAAAAAGATTGAAGTATCATCACCAAGAGAGATTAATTACTAAGGGTAGTATAAAATTTCTATACAGAATTATATATAAGTCAACAAATCCATAGTAAGTAACTACCAGAAATGTTAAGTACCAGTAAATTTAGGAAAAAGATTAGTCAACCATGGAATTGATGAATGATATATCAACATATGAAATAAGGAATCCACTAAAAAAATTAAAAGAAATAAAACGCCGCGAGAAGATAATATCATTACAGCAGCCGTAAAGATTGGTGAAGACCAACTTTTAAAAAATATAAAGAAATTGTTTAACTTATGTCTGTATCAAAGTGAAGCACCTACAAGACGGCACAGTGCACTTTAATTACACAAAAAGGGCGATTCAACAGACCTTATTACTAGAGAATTACTGACCCATAAACCTGTTAAACCACGACTATAAATTATTCACAAGAATAATAACAAATAGACTGGAAACAAAATTAGATTGTTACCAATCTTTTTTTCTTCGTCTTTATAGAAGGGGGTCTGGATTCTTCAAAAGACATCTCAGTCCAGGACGCCACCTGACTGCCCTAGTGCAGGATTCGTTCTTCGTACCTCGGAGTTTCCGAGGTACTTTAAAATGCCCTCTCATCGCCGAGTCCACGCCGAACGCCTACCTGCTAAACCAGACCTTCCTCTGTCATCCAGCGATCCGGAAGCGGAATGGCCGCTGTAAGGTCTGCATCACTTCCAAAGCACTGCCTTCATTCATTCATTCTCCATTCATCCACATCCACACTCCATTCAATAGCAAGGAGGCTCCCTGTCTCGTTCCAGGTAGCGCGTAGAAGAGACCCTCATCGCTCCTAGAACGGCATCGCTCCAAGATTTTTACCAATCTAGGGAACAGGCAGGTCTTAGGAAGAAGTTTGGCATCAACGACCATATTTATTCATAACGTGTCGATAAAAAGGAAAAGAGGTGAACCTGTTTATTTTACTGCAGGTGGACGTTTTCCAAAGTTGTCTCGTTCTAAAACGTTTAAAATATCTTAATTCTTTAATACTTTTCCAGTTTAAATCATAATGTTTTTCTCTCAATTTTTCTATCCAAAAGCGTATGAGGAAAGTCGCATAGATTCTCGGTACTCCAAACTTATCGCGAATATATACAATAATGCAACCATGACTGTAAGACTACACAAAGGTCTTCTTCTTAGAGTGCCGTCTCCCTAGTATTATTATTCTTTCTGAGATTTGAATCACACCTAGCACTGATTTTCTAATAGTGTTGCTTATAATGAAAGCTACTCCGTATCGATGATCAATTTTGTCTCCTCCAGTGTAATAGATATTGTGGTTATTTATTGATATCTCTCCATTTCCTGACCGTTGCACTTCGCTAACCCCAAGTATTAAGATATTTAGCCTCTAAGTTTAGTTTTCCAGGCTGATACATACTTCTTAGATTCCAGGTAGCTATTTTTATCTAAGAGGGTTGAGTATTTTTTTTATTTGGTTTTTTGTGCAAGGGTTTCGCATGTTGACAACTGAGGAGGTTTTCGTTCTGATGGTTGTCCTCCCCTGTCGGATTTTGGTCTCCGATTATCATAATCAATAATATCTCTTGCGCAAATAGTGCTAGCCATTATAATTTATACTAGAGATGTCATCAGGGACCTTTAATGTAGTGGTTTACAGTGGCAATACACAAAGATATACACAAAAATACACAAAGATAGAATATGTATAAAAATCAAAAGAGGAATTAGGCAAGGAGATAAGTTATCTCCCAAACTCTTTACGGCAGTTTTGGAACATGTTTTTAAAAAATTTGAGTGAAAAGCCAAAGGAATCAATCTCCCACCTACGATTTGCGGACGACATTTTTCTGATAACAGATAACTTGGAAGTGATTGGAACTATGCTTACTGAGTTAGATGCCGCCTGTAACGAAGGTGATTTGAACATACATTTTGGAAAGACACAATACATGACAAATCTGGTACAACGGGAAAATCCGAAAATTGACTGCAAAGAAATAAGATTAGTTCATAAAAATAAATACTTAAGTTATGAAATTCAAATTGCTAAAGGCAACCAAACTGTTGAACGTTAAAAAAGAATGACTTTAGTATGAGCACCGTATGGAGCTATATCAGACATCTTCACGAGCAACATGCCAAATTATTTAAAAAAGACTGACTTACGGCGCCGAAATACTTTCCTTACTTCAGGAACCAAGCTACAGCAACCAAACTCAGAGTAGCCCAAAGACGAATGGAACTATCGCTACTTGGATACTCTCAGAGATAGAGTTAAAAACAAAGAAATAAGACGAAGGACAGGCGTCACAGATGTCATAAAGCGCATACATGGCCAAAGTGGAACTAGTCGGGCCATGTGGCCAGAATAAATGAAGGGTAGTGGACCTAAAAAATTTCAGTGTGGAGACCATGATCTGACAGAATTAGCGCAGGTAGACCACCTACACGATGAACAGATGACGTCAAAAAATCTGGTGGCTGTCCTAATTTTTAAACTTATTCAAATAAGTTGGACATACTTATAGTATTATCCTCTTGGCCGAAACAAAAACAACAGGTATTAGCGATAAGAAAAATATGTAAAAATCTTGCCCATAAAGTTTAAAAGATTACCAATGGAAATTACTGTTAGGATTGTAAACAGTCTATGATAGCCACGTACTACCAGTAGCCATACATGTACTAGAGAATGTGGATCGGAAAAGAGACAGTCAGTAGAGAAATAAAGATTAACACATAGATCAATGTAACGAGCAATGTTAGCAACATACTTTAAAAAGATAATAAAAAATTTATACATCAGAAATAGAGCAAGCAAGGGTTCATATAGACAAACTGAACATAGACAGATGAACAATCGGGGTAATAAAATGGATATCTCGTATCTCGTGTGACAAATAGATATTTCGAATTTCCATTTTGGAGAATAAAGAACAATATTGGAAAAATAGTTTGTAAATATTAAATGAAAGCCACAACAGACACAGAACTACAACAATGTCAGAAAAATGCTTTTATCCAAGAGACAAGGGCTAGAATAAGAAGATAAAACATCATTTGAAATGGCAGACGGGCGCTATTTTCTAAAAATATATTTAAAATAGAATTATATTTATATGGTAAGTCATAAATTCTTTAAAAGCGCTTGTGTCACTCATTGTGTTACTAGATTTTTGTAAGATTCTCTTCCGCGGTTTTAGTAATAATTTTTGTTTTTCTTCTAAATATATGATAGATTTAATAGAAGACTTATAGCTTCTAGAAAACGTTTTAACAAGAAAGTTAAAGCATTTCATATATTATGGTATAATCAAACATTAAAGCTCGATCTAACTGCATGTACCTATATGTGTGTACTTTGTTGATATACTTGCAGTTTTAAATTTTTAGTTTTGAAGAGACCTCGTATAAATAATACCTATATATTTAAAAAAAATACAATTAAGGCAATATACTTTCAAAGGTTTCAATGTCGCTGTGGTTTAAATCATATACGGTCTTCCCACTGACATCAAGAAAAAAAAGCGAAGTGTTGTCGACACTCTGAACAATTGAAATAACAAATTAAGTACGGTGAATGAGAGTGGGAGTACAGCACAGCAGTGAATACAAAAAATTAAGTGTTCCAGTTAATGAAACACTGTCAGAATTTTAATGTGCAGCATAATTTACCTTCGTTTTTGGACCACGTTCCTTTGTTGTTGTAATGTTAAGGTATATATTATTGTCCAGTGAAATAGATCAGTTTGTATAAAAAGCAACTAACTGACGTAAGAAAATAATTTTAATAAACAACTACAATGTAAACTGAGCAATAATCCGTTAAATGCTAAAGAAAATTACTCGTTACAAAACAAAAATCAAATTTGTATACATAGTTCAGAGATCAATATTAGATATCACAAGTATTCACAATAGTAGAAATATTTTGTTATTTTATTATGCTAAGAAAGACTTGATTTATTTTATTTAGGGTAAAGTATTTCCGACAGAAAAAGAAAGCTGATAGGGGAGCTTAAAAAGAGAAAATGCACAAACGAGATGATACTAGCGACCTGAAACATTAGAGGATCCTTTTATAAGGGAGCGTTTAAAGAGCCACCTAATGAGATAAAGAGATACAAAATAGATGTTATGGCTCTACAAGAAACTAAAAAAATAAGAAATGAAATAAAAAAAGTTGAGAACAAAGAACTATTTAAGAGTGGCGAAAAAGGCGGGTTACTGGGAATAGGTTTTGCAGTTGCAAAAATTAAAAAAAAAGTTATGTCCTTCAGAGCGATCTGTGATAGAATGTGTGTAATACGAATGAAGAGTGAAAAAAATAATTTAAATATCTATAATTAGCATGCACGCTCCATCCGAAGATAAGGATGATGAGCCAAAAGACCTATTCAAAAGCAACTGACTGATCAGTATGAGCATCTACCAAAACATGATATAAAAATAATCATTGGTGATTGCAATGTAAAAGTGGGAAAATGTATAACGTAGTAGCTGGAATACATAGCAAGCATAAAGTGACAAGCATCCAGTTATAACGAAAAGAAATATATGATAGAGGAACCTGGATGTCTTCTGGTGGAAGGACAGTTAACCAGATTGATCACGTATTGGTGAAAAGAAACCACAAGAAATTTATAAGAAGTATACGAAGTATAGGAGGAGCCGAAATGGATTCGGACCAATTTCTGATTAGAGCTATATGTGAAATGGTACAAAAGATAAAGAAATGAGAAAAACAAATTCAAAGAGGAAAAAGCAAAATGATATAGAAAAGCTAAGCATGGTGGAAAAAAAATATCTTATTAAAATAAATAAAGGGGTATTATCCTAGAAAGAAGAATAAAAACTAGAAATAGAGCAAGTGTCGCAAGCTGCAAGAGAGACTATCACTATTACAGCAAATAATAAAATTATTTCACAAAAGAGCCAAATAAAAGCAGGGCAGAATTGGTTTGATGAAGAATGCTTTAAAATAGCAGAGACAAAGAAAACATTTAGGCAATTGACACGAACAAATAATAATGACGGTACGAACCAGAGTTGCAAAGATCAAAGAAGAATAATGAGAAGAAAATGTTGGCGAAAGAAGAGAGAATATAACGAAAAAATAATACAAGAAAGATTTCAGAAAAAATTACGGTCGTTTTATTTAAGAAATTAAAAATAACTGAAAGGGGATATAATTTAGTATTACAATTTATTTATGTACATGAAAACAGAAGATAAATAAGTAAATAATAAAAATAATAACAAATAAATAAATAATAAAAAAAGGCAAAATATTTTGACCTAGAAATAAACCTGGAAAAGTCGAAGTACATGATACTAGGACACACAAAGCAAAAATAAGAGGGGCAGTTCACTTTCATATCTAATAAATCAATTAAATATAATTTCGAGAGAGTGTTCCACTTTACTCTGAGGTTTATCATAGAAGAAAAAGTTCAGGAAGAATGGAAACTGAATGCTAGATTATCAAAGGAAAATAAAAAGATCGGAAGCCTAAGACTACTAATGAAATACAAATATGTATCGAGAAAAACAAAGTTAAGGATATTAAAAACAGTAATAAGGTCGTATGTTAGTGAAGTGAGGACAACGATAAAAACAAATACTGAGAAATTGGAAAGATGGGAAAAATAGGGAGCTGGAGGATTTGTATAACGAACCATACATCAGTTGCTTCATAAAAGAACAGGGAGTGAGATGGTTGAGGAACGTAATAAGAACGGAAAGGAAGAGGATGTCAGAGATGATTCCAAAACGGGGTCCAATCACGAAAAGAAGAAAAGGACGACCCAGAAAAAGATGGTTTGTGATAAAGGGTATTCATAACATGTATGTTATGAATACCTTCTATAAAAAGAAACCTAACAGAAAGTGGACATGGGTCGCACCTAACGGAACTATCAAAAATGAAATAGACTATTTTCTCTCAAACAACAAAGAAATATTTGAAGACGTCACAATAATAAACAATGTAACAAAGCGTAGTGACAGGATTTGAAAAACTTAGTTAGATACTTAAGAACCGCAAAATACCCCAAAACTTGAGGAGAAAAGTGTTCAACCAATGCATCCTTCCTATCATGACATATGGATGTCAAACCTGGACCCTAACCATGGCAAACTAGCCACAACAGAAAGAACAATGAAAAGAGTAATGTTAGGTATACGACTGTCAGATAAAAAGAAAAACGACTGGGTAAGATCCAAAACAAAAGTCGAGGACATAGCAACAAAAATTGCCAAACTTAAATGGAGCTTCGCGGGCCACACTGCTAGACAAAAAGACTAACGTTGGAATACCACAATACAACATTGAAGACCTTACGAAAGTAAACAACCAAGAGGAAGACCACAGATGAGATGAGTTGATGACATTAAAAGAATAGCCGGAACAAATTGGAAATATGTTGCTCTGGATAGAGACCGATGGAAGGAGTTGGGAGAAGCCTATGTCCAAACATGGACGACAGAAGGCTAAGAAGAAAAAGTGATAAAGGTCCATCTCAACAATTTTTTTTTTTATTTCTTTGACAAAAATTTTTCCTTTTTTTTATGATGAAACATTTAAAAGATGCCTATAACCTTTAATTTTCACTCTTCACAGAGTTAGTTACCATACTTTAAAAGACGCTTTAAAAATTATTATAAATGTTTTAGTAACAAAGGACGATGATATTTATTTCTATGGATAAAAATACACATTTTGAATGTAAATAAAAGTCTATTTTTTAATCAAATAATTATTCAGTAATATTTTTTACTGGATTAAAACTATCTTTTATAAACTTTCGTATGAAACAATTTTATTGTCACTATCAATATACGATTGTTATTCCGATCGAGTATATATCGTATTCAAGTTGGCTGTGTAACCGGACGCTTTAGATACAAAGTGTCCGGAGCGATACCTGATTGGAGTTAATAAGATCAAAACAATGAACCATGAGTCATTTGTTTTATTGGAATTTTTATTATGTATTCGTCTTCGATAATAAAATATCAAGTACCTTTCTTCAATAAAGTGAATGTTTTAAATATATAGTTTAAGTAATATGTTGCATCTAAATATCATTTAACTAAATAAATGCTTCAAATGGTATGGTTTATAAGGCTTTACTTTAATTTTGTTTGGTTTATTTTGGGATTTTTATCTAGTTATTGTTTTATTATGATATTATTTAGGATACAGGATCTTCCTGAACTTGTGTCGTTATCTGTCGGTGTGCTTTTCTGTGTTATTAATCTTGTAAATAAAAGAAAAGTTCTAGTGAGTTGAAACTTAATACATAGGTTCCACGTCTACTTAGGAAAAATTGTTAAATTTGGTGTCAATAACCTTTCATCTTCCACTCATATCGTTATGCTTTATCTTTTTGTTAAAGGAAAAGGAAAAGTTTGAAACTAAGTTCCAAGTTTAGTAAGAAAGAAACTTATTGATTTGGGGCTGATAAATCTTCTTCATCTTTTAATGCATTTTCATTTTTTTAAGGAAAAGTCTTTGAGCCTTGAAGCTTGATACATAGGTTTCTTTGGGTCCAACGATCAAGCCTATTGAATTTGTATGAAAAGGTCCAACACATATAAAATAATATATGTTATAAAAAAATATACTCTCTCTCTCTTCAGCCTTAAGTAGTCCAACCTTGGACATAGGCCTCCCCCAAATCAATCCAGTGTTTTCTATTTTGCGCCACTTGCTTCCAGTTATGTCTTCCGATCTTCTTAATGTCATCAGCCGATCTCATTTGTGGTCTTTCTCTGCTTCTGTTTCCTAACCATAGTCTCCATTGTTGTATTTCGTCGTTCCATCTTTTATCCTTCAGTCGAACATTGTGTCCTGCGAAGCTACATTTTAATTTGGCAGCATGTTCTCCTGCATCTCTTACTTTGGTTTTGCTTCTAATCCATTTGTTTGTTTTTTTGTATGTAAGTCTCACCCCGAGCATTAATCTTTTCATCGCTCTTTGTACCTTTACTATTTTATCCATATTAGACTTGGTGAGTGTACACATCTGTGAACCATACGTGAGTATAGGGAGGAGGCACTGATCGTAAATTCTGGTTTTCAAATATTGTTCTATTTTAGTGCCTTTCAAGATCCAACCCAGTTTTCCCAATCCTGCCCACGCTAACCTTATTCTTCTCGTAATTTTGGCAGTTAGATTTTCTTTGTTAACTTTTATTATCTGTCCCAGGTAGATGTATTCGCTTACTGTTTCTAAATTTATGTCGTTCAACGTTATTTCTCTAATGTTCGGTGTATTTGTAATATACACACATGTATAATTTGTATTAAACAGTAAATAAACAAAGTATGCCAACTCGGTTTCTAGGAGTATTATTCTTAATTTTGATGATAATATCATCAAAATCATAATATATTACATATATGCCCCGTATTCAAGTGTAGGTTAACACCTATAGGTTTTTCTTCAAATTTAAAATTCTGTGGGGTACTTTATAATAATTATCCGTTCATTATTTTTTTTCAGTTTTAGCCATACGGCTCACACTCCCTCTAAGAGAAATATTCACTTATCCTAGATACCTACGGTATCAAAAATATTGAGCTCTGGTGAGACTTTTTCCATGTTATCCAACCCTAAATGACTTGGTACGTCAGAGAATCTCCCAAAAATTTTCTTACGCATCTAGATGTTGAGAGAAGTACTGCTTTTGTATAGTCTTATGGAGATGTTCATTAAGACTCAGCTTTTTTATGTCCTCTAAAAGGGTCTTTGGAATAACTTCAGCAGTAGAGACAATAATATGTATCGTCTGGGTACTTTCTATTCTCTATTTTCTCCTTATTTGTATTTCCACATAAAAATAAGGAGAACTTGGCGTACTGTGTACTTGGCGAACTTGTTTGTATAGTAAGTTTATAAACTATGCTACTAGTTGGTCCGTGAGCACAGTGCGGTTTCGGTAAAGTTTACAGTTGTCGTTTTTAAGCGAAAAGTTCCAGTTTGTTAGCTAGTTCTGAAAAACGGCTGTTAGCGCCACGTAAGATGTTGGATAGTTTTTTGCTTGACATACATATCGGCATCTGCCGTTTTGGACCTGAGGGTCGTTGATAATATACTTCACGTAATTTTTAGTTGAAATAATCCGAACCTGATTGATAAGTATGAAACTGCGCAAATTGCTGGATGTAAAGTTGATGTCTCAGCCTGCACCTGAAAATAGGTTTTTAAATTAGCAGCCTGTTTACCTAATTGGTCACTTATGTCCATAAATCTTTTTCTTTTCCCTTGACACCGCGGCTATGTTGTTCTCTCTATTGCACTAAAGGAGTAGCTAAGCGCGGAACAGGGGTACGTATTTATTACCGTAAACAGATTTTTACTATTAAGACATGACCGATTTAGCTGTCGTAAACTCAGAAATTAGTTTGATTTTCATTTGTTTATGGTCAATTTTCCGCGCTTGCTTTACTCCAAGATATTTGTATATATCATTTTCACCCACTAGCTGATTAGCTGAATGTTTTGGTTATGTTGCATATTGTAATCTCCGGACTGAACCTTCCCTCTGACTATATTTGGAACACAACACTTATCTTGTCCAAAGGCATAATAATATTATTTGAGAATGTTCATCCATATACAGCGCCAGCTGATGATTTAGCTTCGCCACTACAGTATTGTTATTTTTGATGTTAAAACCTGAGTCAGTGGTATTTAATAGCTGAGATAGTGGGTTTATCGCTAGATAGAACCAAAGTGGACTCAAGGAGTCACCCTGAAAAAGACCCTGGTTAATTATGAATCTTCAGTTTCGATGTTGTTTTCAGAAGGTAAATTTAGCCTTCCCCTCCGTCATTATATGCTTTAAAAAGGTCATTATATTATCATCGGCTTCATATATTTTTAATACATTTATAAGCGACTCATGCCGAGTGCTAAAATTAAGAAGAGAGAAAGAAAGAAAGACAAAAAAGGTTGTCGGAATAAGAGTATATAAATGTGATCGAATAAATGAATACTGCTAATCGAATAAATGAAGTCTGATGATGTAACTACCGAATGCAAAGTTTGTTCATTTTTCTGAAAAGAGACAAAAGCGGAATAAACAAGTTTTTATAAACAATGAGAGTCCAAAAGTAAATGGGATAAATACAAAAAAATTTTAAAGGTTAAAAAAATTGGATGGGTTCGAAGAATAAGTGAAGTACACGTAGATTAACTAACTTCACTTTACTTACTAAAAAAGAAAAAATCCCACTAATAGTAACTAAATAACTAATATCCCATTACCAATTATAAATACACTAATAATTTTTGCCTACAATAATATGTAACACTTGTCTAATTACTGTCTTCTCAAAGGGACGCCGCAGCTGTTTTTAAACACGAACAGAAGTTCTACAGATCGCCAGAGAAGGCATAAATGCCGAGCCAGCGCTTTTAATATGAAATTCCAGAAAAATATCACTAGTAGAGCAATAATAGAATACCTGGTAGAATTTTCATAATAATTACAGGACCTTAATTACAGTCATAACAAGGAAAGGAACTAGCTAAATTAATTTAAGAAAATAGAATATACCATAATGTAGTACGACGTATGTATTTTTCAAAGTCATAAAAAAGGTTATTGGTTACTTAGATATGAGAAACACTTATACTTAAGTCAATGAGTGCACTTAATTGAGGGATCTTAAAAGACAATGTCTATAAGAAGAACGGGATAAATACAGGACTGGCAAAAGGTAACAGAAAGTTTGAAAGCCTGAGATGCCTGGTAAGGTCTAATTTTCTATTCATTAAAGCAAAGCTGTGAATACACTGAACAGTAGTAAGATCAACAACTGAATATGCATCTGAGATATGGGTATATTTAATAAAGCTGATAAGAAATCTCTAGAGAGATAGGAATGTAAAATGCTGAGATTCTGAGAAGCATTTTGGTGGAAATAAAAAGTAAGGATACAGAATCAAAAACAATTACAAGCAGTACAAGGAGCCTAAAATTACAACATAATATATCAAAACACAAAGAATACGGTGGGTGGAAGATACATAAAAAATTACAGAGGGAAGAACTCCACAGATGGTCTTACGTAGGATGGTCATAGGATGTAGGAAAGAAAGACCAAGCTCAGTATGGTTAGAAACTGCTGAGAATGACTTAAAGTAAGTAGTCGCCTTATTCTGGAGAAGAGAAGCAGAAGACAACTAATTTCCCTAGCTTATTTCCCACTTTAATGTCTCAAAATTAGTGGTCTTGTCAGATGGAAGTCAGAGCCAGTTGAAGGTTCAGTTTTGACAGAACAGGGGTAAAGAAGAGTGAACTGAAACTAATCTTTGACAAATCACAAATTCATTTGTACCGAACATTACCTGTAAAGTGATTTTCGGTGACGAATTAAAGACCATAATTTGTAAAAAATGTTTAATAGAAAGAAGTTAATAAAGTTTATTAAACAGTGATTTATTCATTTATCAAACGATTTTTTTGGAAATAATTTTTAACAAAACTGTTACAACATGCTTCATTGAATATAACAAAAAGTAATACTTGATTATTATATTTGGTTATTCATGTTGCTAAGTATTAACTATTTTAAAAGAATAATGGACTAACATTTTTCAATAGAATAGATTTGTTATTAAAGGTTTCTCTTATAAAAAACACTATTTTAATCCATGGCTAATGTTAAAGTGTTGCTATAACAACTGTTTTGAGTAGATAAAGTATCACTTTAACCGCAAGGGTAGATAAAGTGATACTTTAACAGCAAGAGTAGATAAAATGTTTTAACTTTTTTTTATTCAATAAAATTTACAAATTTAAAGACATTAAGGATTAAAAACAACTGAAATTTTACAATTAACATCATTAGAAATATCTATTTTTGGAGCATCACACCTTGTACTCGTTTGCTTAAACACTTGATTTGAGGTACTGGATTGATTTTCTGGTCCGCCAAGTATACACTTGGATACAGCAATCTTAATGCTTATTGACTTTTCAATGTAAGATTCTGCAACAGATGACGATTTCCATCCACCTAAACGTTTAACTTTTAGTAGATCAGCTCCAGAATTTGCGAACATAGCTAAAGAACGACGGAAACAATGCCCCGTGTACATTTCTGAATTTGCAAATTTCAAAAAATCTGCAATCTTCTTGGGGATATTATATATAGTGTTAATCCCCACCGGTTGAGTAGTGCACTTTTGCTGTCGGTAATTTACAAAAAACTTACTGTGAGGTACGTTTTTGGGGCGCAAGGCAATATACTTTCTCACAATTTCCAAGAAACTCAGTCCACTTTTCTTGTCAGTAATACAAAATGACCTTTCCTGCTTGGTTTTAGTATCAGATAATGAAACGATCATCACCGATTTTCTGTCGTCCACGTTAAACACTTCTAACTTGTACAATTCATCGGACCTAGTCGCTCCATGCACTCCAAAAATAGCAATAACCTTCATCAACAAATAGACGTCGTCAGGAGCTTCTGTCAGAAATTTAATAATGTTATCTGACTCCAGGATTTTGGACTTTTTAGCTTTGTATCCTTCAGGTTTTTTAGTAAGGTGGTTAACTTGCTGAATTTAGAAATATCACAATTTTCATTCACCAACAACGTACGCTTCAGCATCGAATAATACGACCATAATGACGATGGCATCGCTTTCTTCGACTTTTCAGAAAAATACGCCAGAAGTATTTTTTCACTCATGCCATTGATATTCTTAATGCTTTTCCACTTTTTAAAAGACTGGTATTCTTTCTCATACATCATCCTAGATTTTTGTGGCAACAATAAACTTTCTGCTTCCAACGCTGCATTTTCTACATCTGATGGCAGGTTTTGCTTTTCTTGTGTCAATTCTTTTCCGTCCATTTCGTATTTATTTACTTTGTACACAAAACGCAACAATACTCTCCGCAAAAACCAAAACGTAACATTTGTTTGACATTTGTTGACAGAGTTATTCATATCCCTAGCAACGGAGCAACACAATTGCGATTTTTGTGCTAAAAATTACAAATTACAAATTTCTTTGAAATTCTATTTTTCACCTGAACTTGAAGTCTTGCTATAGAAAAAAATGTTGTATTGCACACGACGATAAAATCGCATTATCTTCTCGAGCATAATTAGCGTCTCGACTGACTTCTCGACGCTAAAAAACGCTCTCGAAGATAAAGTACAATTTTATCGTCTTGTACAATAAATAACTATTATATTATCATTTAATGACTTAACAATACTATTTAACATTAATTGTTACTTTGGATCTGGATATCCTCTGATTTCGTATCGAATATGTTATTTACAAATTAGAGTAATGAATTGAGTTCAATAATTGTGATCTTGGATAATTTACCTCGAAAATGAATCCTTTTAATTTTCGTACTACAATTTGGAAGGCTCTAATAACCACTTACCCAAGAAAAAGTATTTATTTATTTGTGTAAAAACGTGCTAAAGGAAGCAGCATCGGTGTGAGGTCTTTCGAAGATGACCAAGAGTATATTAATCATGGCACGTCCGACCATTAAATCATACCCTGCGACCGTTTACCTTATAGGGTAATGGGCTGCCCAAAATGGGAAGTACGCCGCTCTACATTTTAAACAACTTTTTGTGGTTCCATATAATATCAGCCATTAACTCGGTCATTATCCTTTTGTCGAGGTGTTTCATGTCAGCTGTTAACTGCCCCAAATATTTTTTCAAGCAATTTTCAAGGGTAATTACACATTTTTTAGTAATTTGTTTTAAACGGTCGAGTTTCTCTTCTCCTCGTTTTGCATAATGGGAGAAAATGGGAACGACACTTTTCATATTTGCAGAATGGTTTAAATACGCTAATTTCCGTAAAAAAAGTCCGTCACAATCTGAAATATACGACTTAATATATGTACTTAACAAAATGCATTAAACTGTTTATGAAATCTGCAGTAATTTTTCTACAATGTAAGTTAACAAAGTAAATGAAAATAAAAACTGCTTTTTTAATACCATTGCATTTGTTTGCCACCATAACAAATTTAAGCTAACTATTAGTTGGGTTAGAAGATGGATCATTTTGACAGAAGTTGGAAGATTTTGCTTATTAAAATCTGTTAAACTAAAGTTAGAATCTAAAATAGAATCAGTCCTCGCTTAAAAAAAAGTAAGCAAGATATTTCAAAAGAATATGATGTTTTTCATATACATAATAAATTAGAATTAGTAGAATAGACTTTAGACACCTTTCTTCTAATGATTAATAAGAATCTGAAAAAAAAGTCTAAAATAGTAAAAAAAAAATAACAAATGAGGTTTTGCAGTTTCCTTTTTACTTCCTTCATTTCACCTTCGGCCATTGCCAGTAACTTATGTTACTCATCCTCGCCCCTTACTTTCGTTGAAAATCGGGGCCTCTTTTACTAACTTTAATAAAAACCTATAACAGATTATGAGTAGAAGATTATTTCCCTAACATTCATAAATAAGTGCTCACACCAGCAACCTTTTAATCATTTTAAACAATGTCATTGAATACCTGGTCTCCACTGATTTGAATAAAAATTTGGATTTACGTTATTCTTATCCTCTACTTCAAAATTGGACATGTGACGTTGGCTGATTTTTATTTTTTAGGTTGAAAACGACCCCAATTAGAAGAAAAAAAAAACGGGTGTGGCGGTCCAGTGAGACTGCCGGTAGAAGTTATACTTCTATACATGCGTTCGCCGTTACAAATTTATATGGGAGTCAATCTGCACAATCATTACATATGTAATGCTATAGGTAAGAGAGAGCAGAAAGAGCAACAATATTAGGTATATAGGTATATGGTGCATCGTTTGCTGTATATAAACAACATCTGACCTTTAAAAGGAGTACTGTAAATGAAACATTGAATCAATATTTTGATAAAAATGTATATTTTTATTTTTATATATGTATGAAAGGAGTTGAATGCAAAAAAAAATTTTTACACATACTCTGCAGTAAAATTCGTTGTTTTGTTTGTTATTAATATAAAAATACAATACATTGCAACATAATTCAATATAATAATACAATACAAATTAAAATGCAATATTCATAAGTATTTAAAAATGACAATATACATAACTTACTTACGTATATGTTTAATTTACCATGATAATAATATTAATAAAAAAATAATAATAATATTAATAAATTATAAATATATTTATAAAAGGAACATTTTTATTCTCGAGAGAGAAAGAGAGAGAAAATATATCTTCTGTCTCTCTCTCTTACCTATATCTTACATAGGTATGTAATGAATTTGCCGATTCACTCCCGTACAAATTTCCAACGTCGAACGCGCGTATAGAAGTATAACTTCAAAAAATGTTTGTGGAAGATAAAAATAAAAACCAACAACTCGGTTTATGTTGTAAATTTTTATTTTATTTTAAAATTTTGCATTTTTGCATATATCGCATATATTTAATAGGATTAGCATGGGGTTTTTAAATATTTCAAAAATAAAAAAGGTAGTTCGTATTGGGATTCAAACTCACATATACCAGCGTATGAACAAAACACACAAAAAATTTGCCAATTAGACATAACAGTAATGTATTTCAAAATTGGCAGTTCTCGGTCATAAATTCTCGAGAGAGAAAGAGAGACAAAATATATCTTTTGTCTCTCTCTTACCTATATCTTACATATGTAATCATTTTGCCGATTTACTCCCGTACAAATTTTCAACGTCGAACGCGCGTATAAAAGTATAACTTCAAAAATTATATAATTGTAAATTCAACCAATGTTGAATCACATATTTATATATACAGTGACATTAAATGTATATTTCTTTACTGTTTTAATTTTTTACCACATAGTTTTTACCCTTATGAAAATCACCCCTTGCGAAGAAATTCAAATAGTTGTAGTATTTTTTTTTCCATTGAACCTATAAATAATATAATGTTTTTAATTAAATTATTAATATGGATTTATTTTATTTCAACTTAAAAAACAACCCTTATTAGCTTGTAAGGATGGGTGAAAGTATGTCTGTGCCTTAATAACGTAAAAGCAACGTATACCGTCCGGTCTCCCAATTCCGTCCGACAAAGAAATTGCGCTCTATACCTCAGAGTTTCGTCTCAATCAGACGGCCGAGTCTGATCCAATTAAATATCCAACACCTTTCAAAAAAGCACTATTTTGGCCGGAAAGCTCTGCAACAAAAAAAAAATAATAGCACAGAAGACACCAACGAAAGAAAAAAACCAAAGATTTATCCTACAGTAGCTATCTATAAGTGATGAATTTATGGAACATCAAGGAAGACCCAAAAAAGAAAAAGAGGAAAAAGAAAATGAGAAATGTGAACGAAATCGAAAGAGAAAAGAAAAAACAGAGATACAATAAGCAAAAAAGAAAAATTGTCCTCCAAAACGTACACCAAGCATTGATAGTGGTAATAATAATACGGAAAACATAAATAAAAAGAATATAGAAATATATTCAAAGGACGATTTTGTGTTGGTGCAGTACGAAATGAATATTTCCGTGGTGTAGTTCTGGAACGAAGCAATGGTACTTTGAGAGTTAAAAGTAATACTATGAGTGTAAAGTACTGGAAATGGAAAGATACAGATGACTTTTTAAATTATGACTTTGATGATGTAGTTTGTAAGATTGAAAACCTAAAAAAATAAAGTCTTCTTTTTTATTATTTAATTTATTTGCAGGCGTTAAGTTCTTTTCAAAACTTTGTACTTAAATAAAACTTATTTTTAAGTTATCTGTTTTGTTTTTTGCCCATTTTTTGCAAATTTACTCAAAAATTACTCTGAAAGGATTTTTTTGTCATAACTAAATAAATAAGGATGCATAACCTGCTTATAGGCATGTATTACTTTAAATTTCAATGATTCGGAATTGATCTTTCAAACAATTTTATATATACCACTTATAACCGATTGAAATTCAGTGCTCTTACGTTAGTAAATTATGTGTATCTTACAATGCTCCAGTATACGCGTTCTAATATCTCTTAAAATATATGATTGGTTTTTTATTCATAACTCGGTTAGCTTGTAAGCTAGGAAGGTTAAAAAAAATAATTTTTAGGTTTTTTTAAGGGTGATCAGATCATTTAAATTATTTTTTTTAAACCCTTATTTTTAAAAAGGTTGTAGTTGAAAGAGCTTGAACTAGCGTTGAGGACTTTAAACAGCAAAACTTTGTCTTACAGGAGAACAAAAAAACTAAAATATTTAGAAAGGCAAAACCTATATTTTTTCACTCTTCAAGTTTTTTCTTATCACTAATACTTGTTATTTTAGAAAAAAGCCCTTTTTTTTAATTTAAAAAAATTTTCTTTTGGTATAAAACTACATTTTTTCAAAATAAACACTTTAAACATGTCAACCCTACACAATCATAAAAATAATGCACAAATAAAGTAAATTGTAAAGCGATAACGATTAATTGGACCGCTTTATGTAATAGCGGATTAAGTGCCAAAATGTAGTTTTGAGAAAAATGGGTTTAAAGATTTTAAATTTGTTTTTCGTGCTATTTCTAAATTATAGTACTGACAAGTTTTATATTTTGATAGAGTATTGCAAATATAAAAAACTCCAACATGTTTTTTAAATTTTTTAAAAATAATTCATATTTTAAAAGTTATTCGATCAAATGTCGCTTAATTCTTTTTTGATATGTATCTTAAATGTGTCTTAAATCATACGACATATCTTTTTCAAGATATGTCGTATGATTTAAGATCGAAAGACATTTGGCGCTTAATCTGATGTTTCAAAATAAAAAATACGTGTTATTACGTTGATCCATTAAAGCCGCCAATATCATCTAGCATGCCTCCATTCCCTACGATATTTTCGTAGAATTGTTTGGCATCCAATGCAATAAGCTCCATTAACGACATTATGTCATTAAGTTTTGGAATAGAGACAGGTTTTCCATTAGGTCACAAAATTTGCAGTTTGAAGGAATATAAAAATTCTGTAGTCCTGGTTGCATTTCTTCTGACTCTTTTACTTATTTCTACTTCTTGCAAATTTCCGCCGTGATTTTTGCTGAAATGTATTTTAAACGGATTTTCTTCCATGAGGAGTATTTCTTTAGTTTGAAGCCAGTTAATGGAATTCCCATTTATATTTTTTTTTATTTACAATATGTTTTAAAATATTGCAAACTCTTTTGAACTCTTCTTTTTTACCATTTGAACCATTAATTTGTTTCGCTGTTCCTTATTTGTTAATAAGGGGACAGCGATGTGAACTGCTAAGACACAGGGAAAGATAAGAGGAGGAAGGAGCGTAGGAAGAAGGAGAGTGTCCTGGTTATAGAAATTAAGGGACTGGTTCAAATGTACCTAGTTCTATAGAACTCTTCAGAGCAGCAGTAGATAAAGTAAAGATAGTGATGGTGACATTCAACCTCCGATTAGAAGACGGCATTTAAAGAAGAAGATATATTAAATGGACTCACTGTATAAATGTTATTATATAATACGTACCTTCGGCTCTGGTAATAAAATTTCATTCTTTTCCAGGGAAAAAGAAACTGCACTATTTTCTATAGCTGTACACAGCAGTTTGTAACTTCTAGAACTTTTATTCGTTAGGCTTAGATTATTAATTTTGATGAAATAATAAAATAAATCTAATTTAATTTTATTATGCACGTGTAACCTGGCAAAAAATGGCAACACTATTATCGCTAGTTGGTTGACGACTGCTGAACAATGCCCAATGATCCATTAAGTGCTTGAACTTTGTTTTAAAATAACGAATTATCCGACAAACGATGTCGCGTAATTCGATCTCTTGAAAGCCAGACAATTAATATATTGTGTTTTGTAATAAAGAATTAACCAACTATTTGTGGCGCTTGATTCGTTGTTACACTTAGAAGATAAAAATTTTTGTTTTTGACAATGGATTATGTACTAATATTGGCGCTTGATTTGATATTCCAATTTTTGTTGTAAGAGTATTTAATTCCTTCTGTAAAATCAACTTGGCTTTTAATTAAATAATCATAATTAATTTAATAATAAATATTACAAATCCTAATGTGAGATTTTTTTTAATAAAATAACCAATGTCGCTTAATACAGGTTCTTAAATCTGCTTTATTTTGTACTTTTTTACAAAAAACATATTTTTATACATAGATTTGCACCCTATCTACTAGACGGCACTATTATCTCGATTTTGAATTTTTGGCGCTTAATCCGGTATTATATAACGCTGTCCAATTTTATTTGGGGTGCTAATTAGGTGGTTATTTTCTTGATGTTTTTACCAAAAAAAGGGACCAACTTTATTTTGAGCGTAACTCTCTTAGTTTTGATGCTTAAAACTTAAAAAGAAACAAAAACAGAGCTTTTTACAAAAAGTTTTAATAAACTTTCTCCAAAAAGTGCTTTATTTTTTGGTTATTTTACGTTGAAATATTAACAGATTTCATAAATACACATTTTTTTTATAAGCTACAATTTTATTAAGAAAATTTTTTCGATAAATACTTACTTTTTGAGTTGTTTGTGAAAAACCGTCTGAAAAAGGGGTTTTTGTTTTGAAAAATAAACATTTTTACTCGAAATTAACTCAAAAAGTATTGACTAAGTAAAAAACTTTATTCAATTAAAGTAACTTAATTAAGTAAGAATTAGTTAATTCATCCATTTCCGGACTTATTTTAAACGTATGCTTTTTTACCCCTGAGAAGGTGTCTTTCAAGCCCCAAGTAAAAGCAACCCTGGATTTAAATCCAAAAGTGAATCAGAGTATAAGAGGAATCTAAATCCAAATTTTTAGGCAAATCCGTCGTGATGAGAGAAATTCCTCTACAAAACGGTCTTTTACTGGAGAATGTTACAATTTTGTGTCTAGCTCAGTAGAAACCTAGATTCCTCATTCATTAAATTTTCTTATTAAAAGGTTTTATTTTTCCAGACAATCTTTCTTATACTCAAATTTATTTTTTTTGTGAATAATGTAGATTCAAGCACACTGAACTATGTAAAAACGCTCAAGCATTAGCCAACTTATTTCAATAAAATTTCTAAGCAGCTTTTTGTTAAAAATTAAAATTTATCCAATAAAATAAAACCTGTTATTGTAGAGTATATAGTTTTAATGCTTATATTATGTTTTTGTTATAGCAAAGCATTTGTACTGTTTAATCAGTTTTTTTATAAAATATATTTTCTCGTTTAAAAGTTTTATCAAAGTTTAATGAATATGAATAAGAATCAGGTTCTTTACCACAAAGAACATATATTTTGCCACACGAAATTTGACAGCATATTAACCATCAATAATTAGTATGTTCAACCTTCTAAATTATGCACATATATAATGGTCGTGACTTAAAATTCAATATTAAAACACGTAAAAAGACATGAGAGCCGTATTATGACTTCATTGCAGAGATAATCTTACGATACAATAGAGATAAAGTGGTGTTTGATTTCGTCACGATCTAAACATATCATCAATCAATTTTTTAAAAGCATTTTCTTCCCGTAATAATATGCAATCCATATAAATAAAATCTTACACAACTCCTACACACATGCAAACAATTTGTAATGAATCTTTATTAGAGTTTCTGGTATAGCCGGGGTAGGATGCTGAGAAACCCGGAAGAAGAACAAACAATATTGTGCATGACCGCAAACGAAGAATGAGTCAACAATTCGTAAACACACAATTATAAATAAATATCTATAATTAAGATATTTCATTATCTCTCTTGGGCACTTAGAAAATGTTTTACTGAAAATTCTAACAAAGAGTTACCCGTAAGTCCTTATTTATAAAGGACACAACCGGTGAAAAATATTTAAAGCATGCTTACATGTAACCTATCTATTTTCTAGATTAATAAAAAGCCTTTGACAAAGTAAACTTAAACAGACTAATCCATACTTTCTTCAGAAATCTAGTATTAATTATAATGAATCTAGTTTTTCCTGTGGCGATATGACTTATAACAGTAAACACATAGTCCTACATTGCACTTTAAAGCGAAGCTTCTATACCGGTGTTGTGTTAATTTTTCTTTATAGCAAAATGCTGAGGTGGTCATCACGAAATTGGCGACACGAAATAGTTGGAAAAGTCCATTTACGCGACGAGTAGTGTCCGGTATACAACATGTAAACTTTTTCAATTTTATTAAAATCTATGACAAGGATATTAACTAACAGCGGTTTTACGTACCTTTGAATGTACAAAAACGGGTGTGGTAGTCCAGTGGGACTGCCGGTAGAAGTTATACTTCTATACACGCGTTCGCCGTTAAAAATTTATATAGGAGTCAATCTGCACAATCATTACATATGTAATGCTATAGGCAAGAGAGAGCAGAGAGAGAGAGAGAGAGAAAGAGAGAGAGAGGAAAGAGAAAAAGAATTAATTATATAGGTATATGGTGCATCGTTTGCTGTATATAAACATTTGACCTGTAATAGGAGTATAGTAAATGAAGGATTGTATCAATATTTTAATGAAAATATATATTTTTATTTTTATATATGTATAAAAGGAGTTGAATGCAAAAAAAAAATTTTACACATACTCTGCAGTAAAATTCATTGTTTATTTTGTTAATTAATATAAAAATTACAATACAATAAATACACTGCAACATAATTCAATATAATAATACAATATAAATTAAAATGTAATATTCATAAGTATTTAAAACTGCCAATATACATAACTTACTTTACGAAGACAAAAATAAAAAACCAATAACTCGAATTATGTTGTAAATTTTCATTTTATTTTAAAATTTATGTTTTTTGCGTATATTACATATATTTAATAAGATTAACGTGAGGTTTTTAAATATTTCAAAAATAAATAAGGAAATTCATAATTGGGATTCGAACTCACAACCACCAGCGTATGAACCAAACACGTAAAGGATTTGCCAATTAGACATGGCACTAACGGATTTCAAAATTGACAGTTCTCGGTAAAACAGTGATTATTTCGAAATACAAAAGCCTAAAATAATTATAAACGTTTAATTTTAAATAATACAAAACATATCACATAAATATTATATTTAATAATAATATTAATACATATTATATTATATATATATATATATATATATTATATATATATATATATATATATATATATATATATATATATATATATATATATATATATATATATATATATATATATATATATATATATATATATATATATAATATATAATATTAAATACAAAAGGAACATTTTTATTCTCGAGAGAGAAAGAGAGAGAAAATATATCTTCTGTCTGTCTCTTACTCATTATCTTACATATGTAATCGTTTCACAGATTCAGTCTCATGCAAATTTCCAACGGCGACCGTGCGTATAGAAGTATAACTTTAAAAATTGTACTGAAAGTTGCTTTGGATGTACTGGGTAATGGGACATCCTCTGTTTTACTTTATGTGGTTAACCCACCTAATTTTAGGGATAGCTAGAAAAGCTTTTTTCCATATGAATGACTGAAGTTAATTTTTACATGACTTGGGACTTGTCCCAAAATGTGTGTTCCGGATAGCGAGTCACCGACTTAAGTCGGTGACTCCCGGTTGGTCCGGTTGGGGTGTCTGCTGTGTATATGGTATATAGATACGGCGACAACATCGCTCTCTATGGATGGCACACCAGCCTCCATGGCTCCAGCTTCAGATAGGGTTGACCTTATCCGAATTCTGAACCTTCTATCGACTAGGTATGACGAGAGAAGACATGTCATCGCCTCACTATAACCATATTGGTTCATTTTCTACAGCAGGTCTTCGTGCCAGACTCTGTCGAATGCTTTACTGACATTTAGAAAGGCGGCTGTTGTATATTTCTTTTCGTTGAACCCTTTTGTGATATATTCTGCTAGACGCAGTACCTAAAGTTTACGTCAGTGTTTGGATCTGATTTCGAACTGTGCTTCAGGTATTGTTCCGATTTTTTCTGATTCTTGTTTTAGTCTAGCTAGTATGACGCGCTCTGCAATTTTGCTTATTGTTGGTAATAAGCTTATTGGTCGATAATTCTGTGGAAATGTGACATTTTCCCTAGTTTGTTAATCATTATTACGTGAGCTTCATTCCATCTGCCAGGAAAATGTTTTAATCTTAGGATGTGGTTGATTAAATTTGTTACGTATACTGTTGCTTTTGCTGGTAGATTCTTTAGAGCTTTATTCGTAATATGGTCTGGTTCTGGAGCTTTTTTGGCGTTAGTACCCTTGGCCAAATATTTGACTTCTTTAGAGAAGGTATGGGTAATATCTATGTTGCCCCTTCTTCTGTTTATTGCCCTGTATTTTCTTTCCACATCTTCTGTGAAGTATTTTTTATAAGTTCCGCTTTATCTTCTTCTGCGTACACAATTCCATTTTCTATATGTAAGGGTGGTATCGGTTTTTTATCTTTTATTAGTATTTTAGATAGCTTTCAGAACGCAAATTTATTTGGGTTTAGTTGCTGGATATTTGTCCCAATTTTCGTTTCGATGTTTTTTAATTGTTTTTTGACTTCGAGCTATTTAGCTCATTAGCAATTCTTTTGTCCTCTTGGTTTCTTGTTCCGTTGGCCCTTCTTCTTTTTCTGTTTTTTTTTTTCTTTATTAGTTCTTTCGGCTCGTTGCTGATTTCTCTTAATCTTCCCCTAACTGTAGGTGTTTTTTCTTCTAGCCTCGATAGCATATTGTAGATTTTTCTAGGTTTAGAACACATTCCTTTAGTTCTTGTTTTGTGTATATTGCTGTTATAGTGATCAGTAAAGAGCCGCGTAGATGCAAACTAGAAATAGACGGCAAAATTGTACAAGTAATGAAATTCAATTACCTAGGGATCACTAGTGACAGGGAAATAAGAACAGAGACCACAAGGCGAGCATCAAAAGCGGCAAGAGTAAGTGGTTGCCTCCGAGAAACCGTATGGAGAAACAAATATCTGACCACGGAAAGCAAAATGAAAGTATACAAGACAACAGTAAGACCAATCCTAACATATGCAGCGGAGACAAGGACCGATACAAGAAAGACGAAACAATTAATCAACAAAATGTCTGTCGTTACTTCAAAATGAAAACACAAAAAGTTACTTGATTCCACCAAAAAAGCACCAAAGTTTTTGAGGGTTAAACTGGAATTATACTTAAATTTCTGCTGTACAAAAAAACGACTGCTTCAACTGGTCTGGAAAGAGACAAATAAAGTGAGGTTGGAACAAAATCACCGGCACATTGGACACACCTTATACGCAGCTTTTTACAACACTGGAAATATTCTCAACACTCTGATACACGACACAAATCCCTTATATAGTTAACAAAATAGTGGTTACTCTTTTTAAATCTGCCATATTACAGAAAGTAAATTTCCACTCATTTCATCAAATTCGCCGGTTGTGACTAGCTTAACTGCCACACGTCCGTTCAACACCGACTTAGTTGCCAACCTCCATTAACTGCACATAAAACTGTTACTATACTACACAATTTCCCATGAGAAAAGGCAAAGAACACAAAAGATTACGAATTTGATGCTAAATTCGGACTCCAATAAAACTAAACACGCTTTTAAATTCATTCGCACAATCTTGGTATAAACAAAACCCTTACAACGGTAACAGGAACGCAAAATATCCTAAAAGAGGCTTCGATGAAAGAATACCGACAAAAAACGCATCTTGTGAAATATAAATAAACTATAAAATGGTTTACATTAACTCTAGCGACGCAAATTAAAGGAAGTTAAAAGATTCGGTGTTTTAACTTGTACGAAAGGAAACAGAAATACACTAAGATTATTCTTTGATATTTTAACAAATACGAGGGGATTTCAATACATATCCAAAGAATTTTCAAATGCTACAATTTTCACAAACAAATTTTCAGAAATATCATGACACGAATTCAAGAGAATAATAAAATAATTAATTAGGTTTATGGTAAAAAAGTACCAACTCGAAAGCATTATTCACGTTAAACTACAAAGTAAACTAAAAAAGCAGTGGACTTGGTAGACAACGTATCTGGTAGCTGAAACATTTAAGACAGTATAATGAAAAACTTCATTAGAAGTCTTCATAGCCACAGTACCTAAACTTATGTTATACAGAATGATCGCGAAATTTGTGTGCATAATTAATTAATAAAATATAAATAAAGGTTTATTTAAATTTGATCTGTATTTACTAAAAGATTTTTTTTCTTATCGTCCTGACTAAAATTGTTGTATGAGACGTATCGTGCTAGCAACGATCATGTTGGTAATATCAAAGTGATAATTCAAATTTCTAATATAAAGGAAAATAGATACAATCGTGAAGACACTAAAAATGTCGTAACATTTGAATATTTTAAAAAATTTGTAATGTAATGTGTTTAAGAACTGTCCTGCAGTTATTTACAAAATTTGTACTCAATCCCTAGATGAAACTGTCAATATATGCAAATCATGCTATGATAGTAATAAAATTATTTGTTTTTTCGCTTAATAATGTAAAAACTATTTAATGTAGTCACAATTTTCAGAGATACAATGATGCTACGATCGTCAAATATTTTCAGGATTACAAGAACAAACCATTTTCATTTTAACAACCTAGGCATAGAAGTTACATGCAGATTGGAATCCATAGCGAAGAATTTAACTTATTTTTACTAATAACTTACATTTTAATATACTTAAAATAATGGAAAATAAATCAAAAGCAATAATCATAAAAATACTTAACAACATATACAAATCTGGAACATACTAATTTTTCATACGCATTTTATTTCTGGGATGAAACTATCGCTTCCAGAGGCTCTCAAGAAGTTTCATCCTGTATTATAAAGCATCTTAAACTAAATGCTCCAAACAAGAAACTTGTTATAATTTACAGCGATACTTGTATTGGTCAAAACCGAAACATTAAAATGGCTTTAGCACTAACAAGAATTCTACAAAGCGATGCAACAGACATCAAAGTAATCGATCAGAAGTTTTTAGTTTCTGGACATTCATTCCTATCAAATGATTCGGATTTTGGTTCTGTAATGTATACAGATAAAAAAACATTGCAAATAGGAAAAAAAATTCAAGGAAAATGTCAGTAAACTGGCTATAAATGCAGTGGATAAGGTATGAAAAGTCTAAACCCTACAGCATTCAGTATAAGGAGACAATTCAAAACATGGTACAGGTCGACACCATAGATATCACTCCAACAGGACGAAAGGGAAGGCCAGTACAGTTGAAAAATATTCACATGCAAAAACTCTACTCAAAAATGAGCCCTGTAAGCGAGCAGAAGAAACAGGATATGATTGACCTCCTACAGTTCATTCCTCCAGTCCATCATGAGTTTTTTCAAAACATAGCAACTGCTGCAAATAATAAAGAAGAGGAGGAGGCCCACTTCCGTATGTTGAACCTCAAAGCGATGAGGAAGATGAAACTGTGGACTAAAAAAGACTCGAGTGGATCGTAGAATTGATCACTTTTCAAGTAAAGATATTTCAGAAATACTTAATCTGTTGACAAAGCGTAAGAGTAAATTTTTTAAACTATTTCTGTAACCTGTATTAACTTGTAAAAGTCAATTTTAAGAAATAAAGTTTAATCTTCAACAAGGTAAGTCAGTTATTTTATTCAATCCCTATTTGTGTTTAGGATGGTAGTGGTGTAAGTCATTTAAGCCCTTTTTGAAGTTATACTTCTATACGCGCGCTCCACGTTGGAAATTTGTATGGGAGTGAATCTGTGAAATCATTACATATGTAAGACAATGAGTAAGAGAGAGACAGAAGATATATTTTCTCTCTCTTCCTGTCTCGAATATAAAAATGTTCCTTTTGTATATATATTTAATATAATATATATATATATATATATATATATATATATATATATATATATATATATACTCGTAATAAAATATTTATTAATATTATTATTTATGTGATATGTTTTGTATTATTTATTAAATGTTCATAATTATATTAGTCTTTTGTATTTGAAAATAATAATCTCAATAAATCACTGTATGACCCAGAACTGTCAATTTTAAAATACGTTTGTGTCATGTCCTCGGTAGTATAGTAGTCAGTATCCCCGCCTGTGACGCGGGAGACCGGGGTTCGATTCCCAGTCGGGGTGGACTTTTTTATTAATATTATTACATGGTAAATTAAACATACCTATGCGTAAGTAGAAAAATTATGTATATTATTGTCATTTTTAAATACTTATGAATATTGCATTTTAATTTGTTATGTATTATTATATTGAATTATGTTGCACTGTATTGTAGTGTATTTTTTTATGTATATTATTGTCATTTTTAAATACTTAGGAATATTGCATTTTAATTTGTATTGTATTAATTAATTGAATTATGTTGCAGTGTATTGTATTGTATTTTTATATTAATAACAAAATAAACAATGAATTTTATTGCAGAGTACCTATGTGTAAAAAAATGTTTGCATTCAACACCTTTCATACATACATGAAAATAAAAATTTACATTTTCATCAAAATATTGATTCAATCCTTCATTTAATATACTCCTATTACAGGTCAAATGTTGTTTATTAATTGTTAGTAAGTTGTTATTAATTCTGTTTCTCTTTCCGCTATGTCTTACCTATAGCATTACATATGTAATGATTGTCCAGATTTACTCCCAAATAAATTTGTAACGACGAATGCGTGTATAGAAATGTAACTTCTACCGGCAGTCCTACTGGACTGCCACACCTGTTTTTTTTATTTTTGTATGGTAAACAATAGGTATATAAAACCTATATTAATAAAAAAGTAACAATTTGTGATAACAAAAAGGCATAAGGGGATTATTTTGTACAGCGTCTAATAAACACTTAAAAATTTTAAATTGATTAAAAGCTGACTTACGCCATTTTGATTCTCACCAGCTCATTTGAGTCATCCATACATAAAACTCACTTTGTATAGTGAAAGATAGTTACATCAAATCTCGTATATTTTTATCTGCTAATTTCATTGCAAGAATTATAATAGTTATCCTATTAAATTTGACTAATGTCTTAATCACCTAATAAAAGAATCTTTAAAAAATTACACACAAAAAACTAATAATTTTAAACACCTCTACAATAAAAACTGAATCATCCATTCACGATGTTGTACCATTAATTTTAATGAGATCATCAACCAAAAAATTAAAATTTGTCCATAAGCAGTCTCATTCAAGGATTGATCCATTTTTTTTTCTCCCACCTGGCTTATGGACTTTTTGCTGTCAGATATGTGGGTGCCCATTGCCTCAGACAATGGTCGGATAAATCACGAAATCTGAAACAAAAGAGGTAATCTGAAAGCAAGGTCACTTCCCATCTGATTAGTTTGCAGCAAATTACTGGTGTGATAGAAAGATAAAAATCTTTTTTGTTTTTTGTCGATTTAATATCGACAGCCAGAACCGTAGTTGATCTGTGGGTAGTTGTGGGTGAAGATTGCTTAAATGCACATTTTACGCATACAAAAACCAATGCTATTATTAAAAATTTTAAGAGTTAAATGATGTAATGTTAATGTGCCATATTTGTAATAAATAATCGGTTAATTTATATCGGAAAAATACACTCAAAAAGAGCGTCAGTAACAAGAACAAAGGCAAATTTCTTACGATATGTATATTGAAAATACAAAACTAGTATTTTTCCATAATAAATATTTTTAAATAATATTTTTATTTGATATATAAATAAAAAAAATTCAGAAACGAAACTTCCAATTTTTATAAAACTTGCTGAACAGGCTAATATGACGCTAAAACTAAATTAAAACGGCTTTGGATCTTAGGAGTAATAACCTATAGTTAGACTCAGACATCAACTAACATTGTTAACTTATGGTATGAAATCCATTAAACGATGCATATAACGAAAAACCGAAGATCAAAATAACAATAGAAATTTGGTCCGTTTTCTAAATCATCTATTCAATCTGATGAGCCAAGAAAAGACATATGAATATGGAATCGATACCCACCACCTCTTCATAGATTTTAAAAGCGCTTATGACGGTGTAGACAGAAGCGCACTTTATAATGCCATGGCAGAACTAGATATTCCGTCGCATCTAATAACATTGGTAAAGGCAACTCTTTCGAAATTTGAGTGCAAAGTCAAGGTACCAAACAGAATGTCAAGGTCTTTTGGATTCAGGGTACAAAATACAAACTCGATTAAGCCAGGAAGACAGTCTATCGTGACTATTGTTTAATATCGCCTAGAAAGAGTCATAGAGAAATTGGGCATAACAACCCGTACAAAGAGGTACGATCATGAATAGAAGTGTACAGATATTGGCCTACGCAGATGACATTGACATAGTAACACGGATAAAAAGAGACCTGATACAGGCTTTTGAAACATTAGAAAAAGCCGCGAAGATAATGGGACTGCAGGTCAACGTATCCAAAACAAAATACATGAAGGTCACGAACAGCATACAAATAGCGGCACCACAAGATCTGGTGAAAGAAGCATACACATTCGAAGGGGTCTCGGAGTTTATATATCTTGGAACACAACTAAGTAACAGCAACCTAGTAAGCGTAGAAATTAAGAGAAGAATATACCTGGCGAACAGAGCTTCCTTGGAATAAAGCAGCTTTTACCCTCACACACAATTAGCAGAAAAACCAAGATACTAATATATGAAACTCTTATTAAACCTGTCTTGACATACGCGTCAGAGACATGGACTATGGTAAAAAGCGACGAAGAACTGTTAGGCCACTTTGAAAGAAGAATACTTAGGCACGTATACGGAGGATTTCAAGAAAGCGGAATATGGCGCAGGCGCTACAATTTTGAGTTGTATCAATGCTATGAAAAATGCAACATCATCCGGTCTATTAAAATTAATAGACTAAGGTGGCTAATAGACTAAGGTGGCTAAGACACCTTGAAAGAATAGACACTGGAGACCTCCAAAAACAGATATTATATCAAAAGCCAGTAGGAACCAGGAAGAGAGGCAGGCCAAGATCTAGATTTAACTCAAGTCTAAGATTACTTGAGGAATATAAGGTCGGAAATTATAAAGCCAGGGCAAAGATAGCGGGGAATGGAGACTAATTCTTGAACAGGCCAAGACCCACACAGGGTTGTTAAGCCAAAAATGTTGATATAATGAATTTTTTTTCTAGGGCATACAGATTCTTAGTAAATCGATTTGTTTGCGTTTTTACCCCCTACGAGGGGGTTTTAGGGGATGCTAGGCGGTAAAAGTAGTAAACTTTTTTGCATTTACTTAGGGGTCCCAAAATTAATATTCTCGGCAAAATTCAGCTTGTTCGTATAAATTTTAGGGGCAACTCTCTGACGACTGGACTAATACGAAAAATGTCAATAAGGCTTATTATATATGTATATCCCAGTGTTTGTTGTTTAAACACCAGGTGTAACTTCCAGCGATTTTCAAATTGCTGTAATCAAAGAATGGTAAAGAATCCATAAATTTTAAATAAAATACAAAATATTCGGGTTATTATTATTTATTAAATTAACTGATTTAATTGAAATGAACAGCTGGCGATAATTTGGAATTCACGTTTCTTCTTCTTATATTAGCATTTAGTTGAGAAAAGGATGTCCATTATTGCGAGCAGAGTCAATAATAGAACATTTCGCTTGAAACTGTTTACTCTACTTATTACTGCATTACTTTTGAAAATATAAATTTAGTCAAGTAGTACTGAGACATTTTCTAAGTAACGTACTATACGTAATCTGAACCATACTATATTTACTATAAAATCAGTATTTCTTGGGTGTAGGTTCAATAAGTAATCAATAGTTTGGAACTAGATTTTATTTTTTCATTTAAATCAACGATTAAATCAACATTTAAATAAACTGACAGGGAGAAAGAAATTTTTTTTACTCTCTGTCAGTTCATTAATGTTAGTGTTCCATTTTACGTGCTGAATCTTGACAAAGGCAAGGAGTATCTGCTGAAACTTTGATCTAAATGAAATCATAACATCTAGTTCTAAATTTAACATTAGTTATTGAACCTACACCCAAGAAATAATAATTTTATTATTATTATTATTTTATTTCGAATTAACGTGTATTGGCATTTTTGGTCATTAACACGGGAGCAAAGGTTTACAATAGTACCTACAGAGTTATAATAAAGAGTTTACAATAGTAAGGAATATCAATATTATGTAAATTAAATTTTGTGAAACAATTGTGTAGTCTTTAAGAAGTCTATTAGGCTCTTGAGTCGGCTTGAACAGTTCAGAAGTTCTTTTAAACTGTGGCTTATATTGTTGGCATTGCGAGTGGCCTGGTAGTGCTGACATTCTGTGAGAATGTGCTTGACGGACATAAGATGACTGTGTGTCAAACGTGTGTGTCCTATCCTCAATCTTCGTATTGCGTATCTTTTCTTTTCTGTTTAGAGATGCTAGGGATAAATAGCTGTTAACATTAGTTTGTATTTCTCTGAGCTTTGTGTTTTTGGTGATCCAAAGTTCCTGCCACTTGCCTTGGATATTTCTTTTAAATTTTAATTTTATATCTTCTTGGAACTGTATATTGTAGACAAGTAAGTTGGATGAAAATGCTGCTTCTTTTACAGCGCTTTCAGCTATCTCATTTCCTTGGCTGCCGATATGAGAAGACACCCATATTATTATTCTTGAAGTCCCTATGGAAGTGTGAAGATAGATTGATTCTATCATTTTATGCACTAGGTGATGTTGATTGTAAATATTTTCCAACGAATGAATTGTGGATAACCAATCGGTGCACAACTACACTTTGATGATTGTCAAAAGGAAACTCGAGAGCTTTTGAAATACTGAAGAGTTCTACTGAAAACACTCTACATTTGTTGGATATTCGGTATTGTCCTAATACTGTATCAACTGTAGTGACAGAATAGTCAACTCCATCTGCGTTTCGGGATGCATCGGTATAAAGCACCTTATCATAGTGGGATGTATTCACAATATCCTTGAAAGCTTGTCGAAAAATGATATTATTTGTTTGTTGCCTATTAAATTTATAGAGGGAAGTATTTATAAAAGGATGTGTTCTAGACCATTGCGGGGATTCTGATTTTATAGATGGAAGTGTTTGAGATAATTTTGTGTCTTGGCACAAGGGTTGTAGGATCAATGGGATTGAAAGTATACATCTGGGCGAGTTCACGAGTCTAGGTCTTCACAAGGTAAAGAAGGAGTTCATGAGATTCATAATAGAGCCTTTCAGTGAGACTGGATCGAAATGACTGGATTCTTTTCCCTAAAGTTACCTACCATAGAATTATATATATATATATATATATATATATATATATATATATATATATATATATATATATATATATACCTATATATATATATATATATATATATACATATATATATATATATATATATATATATATATATATACATATATATATATATATATATATATATATATATATTCAAGGATATACTCTTGTATCTAGGCGGCATCGAATTCTCCCATAATAACAGTATGCGGAAGCAATCTTTCTACCTTACTCACTTGCCGATATTTTAAGTATATTACCCTGATTAAGATAATTGAGATCTCTTTGGGAGACACACAGAGTACGCGACACTGGTCACCTCTCGTTTTTTTCCTTTTACATTTATATTTTTGGATTCAGAAAATACACACACTTCTGATATCGTTTCTATGCCTCCTCTTTTAATCTCGTGTCCATTGTATTCCTACAAATTGGGACGAACTGCTGGCAGATAAAACAGTTCACCGTTAAAAGGCTAGAATTCCTCAGGGTAAGCCAGCTCTCTGGGGCATCACTTAGGTAACACTTTTCCCCTGTGCCACACATCCCCTGGGCACGGTGGTGGTACACTTCGAGACTGGTGGGAGCGCAGTAGTCACGGAAAAAATCTCGTATTATACAAGATGAGTATTTGTGTGAGGGGGGGATTTGCGCTTTTTTCTATATGGGAGTGTATGATAGTGTGTCCTGCATTGAGTGAAGGCGAATAAGATAATCCAACATAATGCAACTGTAGATATACACTTGAACTTTGACGAAATTAACTTCCAAACTTCTAACCTTTAACTTTGGTTGAGTGATGCTTTTACCAGTGTTATGAAGTATATTATCAATAAATAGATCCCTTTTTTGTGTCAGTATGATCATAATACAATTTATATATTGTAACTTATTACATAGACAAATAAAATAATGTAAATAAAAAATTGCCTTAAAACACAAACGTCATTTATAAAATTTTTTAATAAACTTGGTATTTTTCGAAGTCAAGGTCAGTTTTTTCTCAATCCAGTTCTGTAATACAGGTAACTTTGTATAAAAGTCATTTATTATAATCTGACTCATTATCTACAACACTTCGCATCATCTCTTATACATAGTATTTATATGTTTCATTTGTAGTGATCTCATTTATTTTTTTATGAGGAATTGTTTGTTCGTGGAAGGTCGGTATCGGCACTTACTAAAAATTCCAAATAGATGTTATAATATATTAGATGTGGTTCGAAATTTGATAGTAAGTCATTAATCTGGGTTACTTGTAAGCAATTTAGCGCTAATGTGTTTCAGGAATTTACATCATCAGATTTGTAAGCAGAATAATACTTTGGTTTTAAATAAATTCTTACGTTTTAGAATATTTTCTAATTGCCGGTACATAAATTCTAGCACGTAGTTTTGTTTTCCACAACTGCAAAAATTGAATATATTTTTAAAACTAAAAAAACTGTTGTTCAAATTGCAAATAATTTACTTTTGTGATTTACATATTAATCATACGAAAGAAAACAACATGATTCAAAAATAAATAAAAACGCACAAAAACACAATGGATATAGAAAGTGATATCGCAATACAAACAAAACTGTACACAAATGACGATTAAATAGTGGACACGATGGAATAGAAGAAGGGTGAAAGATAAGAATATGATAAAATATAATTAACATAAGTTGACAAAGAGATTAGAAATGCTGTTGGATAAGTCAAAAATACATGAATACATGGATGAAACAATGTAAAAAACTTATGCAAAGATCCTCATCCTCGGTCGTAATCTGTCATTGCAATATGGTGACACTATTAACTTTTTATAATTTTTTTACAAATCCCTTTCATACTCTATCCTGGACTTGTGTTCGGGTTCGTTTTGTCGCTCGGGTAATCAGTATTTTATCAGTAATCATATCAGATCTTCCTGTTCCCGGTCTTCTGGCAATGTGTCCAAAATACAGCATATCGTCGGCTTAATCGGCATAGTGCGGAACTCCTTTCATACATATTTTACAGGAGACACAAAAACGATTTAAAAACGACTTTACCTTTAAATGTATTTATGTTGACCATAGTTATTGTTTTTGTTGATTAGAAAATATCATAAAGGTGGAAAGTATTAGATACTTTTCTAATATTTTAACTTAAATCGCAAGAATTTAAAAAAAATGGAGATACGCAGTTTGCTTTTTTATATTTTAGCTTAAAAATTGGAGATACTCAGTTTTCTTACCATTTAAAATGAAACATTAGGCAATAAAAAACCAACCTAAAAACATGTTTATTCATGAAAGTATAAGATTTATGAACTTAAAAACTAAAAAGGATGAAAAAGTATAACATTAAGAAAACTTAAAAACTAAAAAGAATTAACTAATGATGAGGTAAATTATTATAGAAATCGTGATAATCGCTTTCCATGCTCGTCTTAAGTTGTTGGAGGTGTGCATATTTTTCTGCTTTAATTTTTAGTCTTTGTTTGTGTAATGCCGGTATATTATCTGTATTAGTTGCTTGAATGCTGCTTATGTTCAGTCTTATTGGAAGAGTTTGCCAATCTTTCTCTGAATGTCGAAGTTTAATAAACACTCCATCGTTGGAATATTTCAATGCTTTTAGGTCGATTACCAATTGTCCAGAGATTTTTCCTGGTCTAATAGATTTAAAATATTTCAATTCATCATATTATTGTCGTGTCGTATAAGTCGTGCATAAGGTATTCAACTCTGTAAGGAGCTTTTTGACATGCTGCTTTGCAGATAAATACGTAATCTGCGAGAATATTGATTTTCTTGTTTTGAATCTTTCTTTCGATAACGGAATGAACGCTGTCCACTTCCATTTGAGGATGGCCCTTATGTAAATATTTCTGTATCACAGTTACACCCTTTTTCAGTGCAAAATTAAATAGACCATTTGACAAAGTAATGTTTCGGTTTTGATAACCGCAGCCGTCACTCCATAGTATAATGTTAATGTTACTTTGATTTTCTAATTGATACTCTTTCACATGTCCCTCCAAAAAATGAATTATTATACTTGTAAATTCGTTGCTTGTCAATCCGCCCTCACTCTCGTTCCAAAGGTAACAGTAGCCTTGTTTGCGCTTAATGTCAAATAGTGTAAAATTATGGACGATAAGTTTGGTCTTGTAATAAAGCGCAGAAACATTGGATTTTGGAGAGTGCAAAATTGATTGAAGATCCATTGTTAAAACTTCATGTTGAGACTCCTTATCTGCACTCTTTTCATTTCTTGCTTCATTTTTTAGTGTTATGTGTTCATTGTGTTCATCTTCTGTTGAATTGCCTGTTTGATAAGCGACACATTTGTCGCATAGATCCTTTTTCGGTTGATAAAGTGACAGCCGTTGCTTATCGAATTCTTTATGGAATGTGGCAATTGACACAGGTGTATGATTGTGTGTTTTGCAGTAGTCGTTTCTGTAAACTTTATATAAATGGGCTTTAGAGTTCCAACTTGGTTCTAATTATTAAATAATTCACTATACACGTGCACACATTGACACTTCGTAACAAACTGATGGATTTACAAAGTTTGCTGACTCAATTTGGCGGGAAAGGAGATACGCCGCTTTGTACTTAAGATATTACAAGGCAAACAATTTAATCTTGGATTTATGGACTTTTTTAGTGTATGCGTTATAATATTTTCTACTAGATGGCACAAAAATGTAATTTTGTTAAAAAAGCAATCTATCTTTTACTTTGAGTTGTACTAGTATTAATATATTTGATCAATGTTTAACTCAGGATATTCTTAACATTCAGCGGAATACCCTCATCTCAAGCCTCTATTTTATTTTTGCCTTATTTTTTTAGGCCAAAGTTTAGGATGCATATGTGGCTATGGGAAAAAATAGTGATTTTATCAGCCTTAATTTTGAGTGCAAGGTTAGGGTAAAATTTTTTCAAATTGTTACCGGTTTTACCATAGCTGTTCTTGTGATACTAAGCCCTCTGTATCATCCGTCGAATCATCCTTCGTTTGTTGTGAGCAAACCAAGGTATATGAAACTATTTACTACTTCGAATCCCCCAATCTCTTTAACCCGCCATTAAACGCGCTATGAGCAAACCCCTCACCACATTTATTTATAAACAATGACATTGTCTTAGTTAATTAACCTTGACCATCAAGAAATGCGTTTAGCATCGTATGCTGCGGTACTTGATCGTAATAACAGCCCTCATTAGGCAAGGGTACTCTTCATTGCGCGTAAGATCACATTTTTGTAATTTTAAAGAAACTTTTATGCTTTTGTTTAATATTTGGGTGAGTTTAAGATATTTATTAATTTGGATAAAGATTTTACAGATTTATTAAATGCATCCGCGACAAGAACCAAGGGACCATTTAGGAATTCGATATTAAGCAGAGCCTCAAATAATAAAACGAGAATTTAATAAATGTGCCTCTTACCCAAAATGAAGAACTCAAAAAACCAAAAGAACATAAAATTTTTTTTTATGTAATTCCTGTTGGGAAATAGCGGAGGAAGAATGTGTATTCGTTTATTATCTATTTATATTTTATTTATTTATTCGTTATTTATAAGCTTTTGATTTACTATATTTTATCACTTTGTTTTGTTAAATAATAACAATATTTTAGTTTATAAGACTTTTTGTAATATGTAAGTATACACCATTGTAATTTTATACGTGCTGACATTCATTCCTTTTCAAAATAAGTGGAATTGATGTAGGTGAGGCTGTCACCTCGGGGGAACAATTAAGGGTCTAACCACCTTCTGATATCCCCGGGTGCTCTGTAGAGGGCTTTGAATATACTGTCGAGAGCTCCTCTATTTAAGTCCATTTTCGGGTTATGGACTTGGAAAATATTTATCTTCTGTGTCTTGCCTTGAAAAAGGCAAGATATTTCTTACATGACAATTTCTTCGTCGAAATAAAAACACCACGTTAAGTTGAAACAATTCTCAGCCACAGAGTATGAAAAATAAATGCAGGAAGCAGAGCCCCGAGAGCACTAAGCTCTCGGAGAGCCCGTGAGGGACTGACTTGGCTGACCTGAAAATCGCCAATATTTATATGCGCTGTTCGAGCGACAAATAGGGATTTCCAGGTCAAGAGCCAATGGGAAAATTCGAGGCGGGGCGATGCGCATCGAAATGCGTACTAGTCCACAGACTATCGCATTCGATGACAAGGCAACTACGTAAAAATGCAAGACATGTATAACGGCGGGTTAATGTATATTTTTATTTCCAGTTTCCATTGGTCTCAATCATTTAGAAGATACTCTTCTATTTCTCTCGTTTTTATATCCTCGTCGACCCCTTCTCTCCAACTTATTCTCGGTCTGCTCCTATTTCGTCTTCCCTGCGGTGTCCATTTTAATACTTTTTTTCGGATTCTGCTGTCATCCATTTTTTGTACCAGTACCATCTTAGTTGGTTGATTCTGTTTTCCTCTGTTGTTCTATGTTTTACGCCCATGAACTCTGTCTGATCTTGATTGACCGGCCGCTCTTTTGCAATAATCATTTTTGTTGCTTCCAAAATCTTTATAGCTTTCTCCTTCAGATGCCATATTTTGCTTCTATATATGTAACAATGCGTTTAACAATCCTACTAAAGATTCTATGTTTGCTATTATAGTATGCTGTTCAATTGCCCCATTTATGATATTCCTGAATAAGTGTGCATGTCATATTTTCTAGATCTTCGTTATTGTGAGCTAAGATTATTTGGTCATCTGAAAAGTATAGCGTGTACAATCTGGTGTCCTTTACAGAGATTCCCATACAAATACATTTTCTTTCTCACGTTTTGAGCGCTTGCTTCAAGTAGATCTTAAACAAAGTTGGAGACAGTCAGCATCCTTGTTTGGGTCCGTTAAAAAACCACAAAACTAAACTAAGTGGTCTGAGATTAAAGATCTGCTCTCTTGTGCCTTTTCTAGGGAAAAATAAATTCTTAGAAGAAATTTTAGTTAGACTTAGAATTACCTATTGATCAATGCTGATCAGATTTTGATATTCATCTTAATAGATGTTTAAAAAACATCATTTTCATTTTCATACTTCAGCGCTGCTATAAAATCGATTATATAAATTATACTCTTATCATTATAATATTTTTTTTTATATAATATAACGTACAGATACAATTGTACGTATTGTATTTAATCTATTATTTAAGAAAATTCTGTAAACCAGTCCTGCTTGCCTTCAGTCGATCACAGACCGCTTCCAGTCGTCCATCTAAGATGGTACTCTACATTGTATGCGCCGGCCACTGACCAGATGGTCTCTTCTACGACCAGCAATCGAAGAGAGACTGTTTCCCGCGCGCACTCACACATGCACGGACTTTTAGGTACGCGTATGTTGGACGAATTCAATGGGGTGCTTTATGGTACTTGAAATCAATGACCGCTTAGTATGAGTCACAGGAGCGGACTCCACCTGACGTCCATACCAATCCGAACTTAATATTCAGTGCGTAAGGAACTAGCTGAAAATTCTTTTATTTTTACATTGTTACGTTTGTTAATATTAAAATAATAAATTTTATTACGACATTTATAAACAAAGATCTACAATACCTACGAATAATCTTACAATAATTAGCACTGGAAAATAACACAATATCTGTACTTAACTATAGTATAATTGCACTCAAAGGAAATGCATTAAACAATTTTCTGTAATCTTGAAAACTAGCTCTCCCTTTGTCTATTATTGACTAGAATAATTTAAAATCATCTGCTAGGGATTTAGTGTGTTAAAAACATTCGTGAATGGACTGAGATATCAAATGCAGGACAATTATTCAATTTAGCAGAAGATTGAGAAGCCTTTGCAATGGCTCAATGGGGATCGCCAACGTCAGATAACTCTGATATGGCACGTTAAAAAGTAAAAAAGGGTGTAGACCAAAATGATATTATATAATGCTAGCCAAAAGACTCCTCCCCCGTCGTATCTTTTTAACGGTTATACTTATACTATTGAAATTTGGGAGAGAATAAACAGACGTAGGCTTCTCAACTAGTCACAACAGGTGACGTAAGTGATATCTCGTTTGAAACGTATTAAAAATACATATTCAATCATACTAATTTTGTTTAAATTGAAGCTCATTTTGATAAATAAATTAAACAAATACCAAAATGCAGTTATTTAATAAATATTTAAGAACCAGTTCTTATAACAAGTGTTCAAAATGAGCCCATCTACTTCTTGACAGTATGCATCCTAGTGCTAAAGTCTTGTGGTACTCGTTCAAACGTGTCAGTGGAAATTGTTCCACTGACACGTGTTGTTAAAAATAAACCTAATAATTTGCTAAAAATTGCCTTTGGATAATGTCGTGTAGTCTTTTATAAGGTTCCAATTTGATTCTATAAAGTCCGTGACCATATTTATATACAATGTTTGTAAATAACGACACCAGATCTAGAGAAATCAAAACATAATCATTTGGTAACTCCATTCCCCATTGGCATATATTCTTTACGACTGACTATCGGGATATTGTGAAGACATAATAGGTAAATATCAGTGTGGGTTTCGTAAAGAAAGATCAACGATCGATCAAATATTCCTTCTAAGGCAAGCTCTGGAAAAAACATATGAGTATGGCATTGATACTCATCAACTGTTTGTTGATTTTAGATGTGCCTATGATAGTGTTGAAAGAAACGCACTGTACAAGGCCATGATAGAATTGAGCATACCAGTACACTTAGTAAAATTGCTGAAAGCGACCCTCTCAAGAGTCGAGTGTAAAGTTAAAGTGCAGAACGGAGTTTCCAGAACGTTCCAGTCTCAGATAGGACTTAGACAAGGAGACAGCCTATCATGCCTTCTATTCAATATTGCACTAGAGAAAGCGATAAGAGAATCTGAAATAACAACCAGAGGAACTATTATTAATTGCAGCGTACAATTACTAGCGTACGCCGATGACATCGACATTATTGCAAGAAGAAAAGCGGACGTGGTCGAATCATTCAAGGCCCTTGAAGCAGCAACAAAAAGAATGGGACTAGAAGTTAACACTAGTAAGACGAAGTATATGAAAGTATGAAATTATATACAAGCAGCACAACCTGAAGATCTAATGATCGGAACATATACTTTCGAAGGAGTAAGAGAGTTTATATACCTAGGCCCACAAATGAATCAGAATAATGCAGTAAGTGCAGAAATTAACAGACGGATATATCTGGCAAAAAGAGCCTATTAAGGAATAAAAAAATTTTTAACAACAAGCCTAGTTACAAAAAGAACGAAACTAGTGATATACAGAACTCTTATCAAGACCATCCTCACCAACGCGTCGGAAACATGGACGATGACAAAGAGCGATGAAGAACGTTTAAGATGCTTTGAACGTAAAATCCTCCGGCATATCTATGGAGGAGTACAGGAGGGCGGATTATGGCGTAGACGCTATAATTTCGAACTTTACCGCCTTTATGACAGACCTGATATTATTAGGTCCATCAAAATAAACCGGCTGCGGTGGTTAGGTCACATAGAGAGATTGAATGATATGGAGCCGCCAAAATATGTTTATAACCAAACAATAAATGGAGTGAAAAGGAGAGGCAGGCCCAGAGCACGATTTAAGGATCAGGTGGAGGAAGACTTGAGAATGTTGAGAGTACGAAACTCGAAAGCCAAGGCGAAGAATAGGAGAGAATGGGGACTTATCCTTGAGCAGGCCAAGATGGGTTGTGGAGCCACTGATGATGAATGAACTGCATTCCCCTAACAGCATTGACAAAGGTAAATGTGTCCTTAGCATTATAAATATTGTGATATTCAAAGGCATCATTTAATGTATCAGCAAGAAATTTAGAAATGTTGTAGGTAGTGGATTTTAAAGAACTCACAATAGGCCTGAGAGGAACATCCAAATTATGAATTTTAGTCAAACAATAGGAAAACAAACAAGCAACTTTTTTTAGTAAGTTGATGTCAGTTTTTTATTGAGTCATTATAGTTTTTTTTGTATCACTGAAGTAGGATCTTTGTCTAAACCGTTAATGTCAATTTGTCGTTTAACAACAAAACCAATTAGTTTTAAAATCAGGGTATCTGCTGCATTCAATTGAAGAAAATAATAAGACAGTTGACAGTGCACAAAAAACAACGGAATAGAATTATAAAAATAGAGAGTGTAAGCTCAAGAGTTGTGTACTTCATATTAAAACTGAAAGAAAGTCGTTATATTGAAATTATCCAAGTATATGTACCCACGACGAGTCATAGCCATTTAAGAAATCTAAAACTTTGATGAAGATATGAATAGAGCTGCAGAAAAAGATAAAACCTAACCTTAAGGGCGATTTAAACGCTAAACTTGGATTTAAAGAAGATAACGCAAAAGTAGCTATGAGCTCATTTGGATACGGTGAGTGAAACGATATAAGGAGGTATGGTACTAAATTTTTTGTGTCATTTTCATAGGCTCTATGTCATAAACGCAGTTTTTAAAAAGAAACAACAACTTAAGTGTACGAGGGCTAGTCCAAATAGCCTAACGAAAAACGAAATTGGTTTCATAATCGCAAAGAGAAAAAATATTGTCCACGATGTTATAGTAATTAATAAAATCACTGTTGGGAGAAACCATTGGTTGGTTGGTTAGAACAAAAATATTGATCAACATTAGAAGACAGAGGAGAGCAATCAACATTTTCAAGAATAATCCCCCAGTTTGTTTAAAAAGAAAGGTTTTTAACCGGTCCTTACATATGGTGAAAAAACACTAACTCTGACAAAAGGGACAATACATAAAATAAGAAATTCACAACGAAAGATCAATGTTAGGTATCGCCATTAGAGATAAAGTACCAAACCTAGAAATAAGAATGAGAACAGGATTTATGGATGCAGTTGAAAAAATAGCCATGGCTAAACTGTCTTAGGGCGGACTGGTTGCTAGATTGACGGATAATGGATGGACCAGAAAGATTCTGGAATGCCGACCAAGACAAGAGGCATATCGAAACAGAGGACGACCACCGACTAGTTGGGCGGATGATATAAAGTGAATCACCAAAAATTGGATGCAAAAAGCTCAAGATAGAAATAGGTGGAAAGTTTTACGGGAGGCAGTAAACAAATATAAACTAGTTAATGATTATATTACATTAAGGTGATATTGCGTCCCCTTGCTTATAAATTGGTAGAATAAGATTATTTTCCCAGTTTTTGGTATTTTATTTTTCTTTTATATATGATTTAGAACCAGTTTATGGCTTCCTTGCCCACCATTTTATTATTTAGGGTTCTATAATAAATAAATTTTCTGTTTTAAGTCACTCTGTAAAGAGGAAACTTTGGTCAGCAGTTCAGCTTTCCTCTCCCATGAATCTACTTTCGTTTCTACCATTATCTCTAATGAGGACCAATAAAGGCCGAAACATGTCAGAAACAACGAAGAAGGCTTGTAGAAACACTCTGTAAAAATTATATAAATTATATATTGGAAAATAAAAGATTACTTGGTAATTACTGGTTTGTCCAAGTAGGAAATTGTGGGTGTTTTACAATTCATCAGGCTTCTCAATTCACATTCATTTATATTTAAATATTACATCAAATTTGATATAACATGACTATACAGTGTACAGAAAAGATGTGCCAATAGTTGTTGTGGAGGTAATGTCTTTAAGAAGCTCTGGTTTTATAACACAAAAGTCCTTAGTTCTACCCCTCTCACAGAAAGCTATATTTGTTTTTTTTTATTAAAAATATTGCGTAGAAAATTGATAGTATGTAGTTCATGTGGTAAGTCGTCAGAACAGTCAGTTTACAGTTTACATAGTTACTGCACTTACTCGTTTCGCGCACTCAGTGCTGTAATTTGCTAACGTTTGCGCAATAGTGTCTTACCATATTCTTTACGTAATATTACATGACAATATTTATATATACCGAAATTAGAATAGAGACGAACAAACTTCTAATTGAAATTAGATAAGTGTAGACCATTATTACGTAACAGTTCGATTGTACAACGTACAAAAGAAGATCAAACAATCCATTTCTATTTGGGCTCACGTATTTGTCCAGTCTTTACGATTGAGAGTGTCGGTGCATCGGTATGCATCGATCCGTATGCAGAGGATATGGATATCGTCCGATTGCCGCCGCCGTTACCTTCTAAAGTTTATCGAATCAGAGCTGATATCGTATGCAAAAGTAGTACCACACCGGACGGTACCGATGGTTCGGAGGATGTCGCTTTTAACATTGTGTCTGCTGATGAACTTTCAGACGCAATGTGAATTATTTAGGGATGTTCGCTGCGGGCCATTCAGTGCATACCAAGTCGGTTGTTGTAGATGATACCGGCTATTATAAGATACTATTTTCCTTTTATAGATTTTATCGACGCTCTGACAATAACAAGAACATTAGTAAACAAGCGGGGATCTAGTTTCCGTTAACTATTTAAAAGTAAGTGTTATTTCTTCAAATTGATAAATAGAGCTCTTAGAAATGGACAGTTTTTACACTTGATTGTGTAATTCAATTGAATCCACATGACTAAGTCTGAGTAAATAATATTTTCCTTGAGATAAAAAAATATGTAATATCTTATCAATAAATAAAGCTTTTCAAAATTTTGGAACTTGAAATAATACAGCAAAAATTGGCCAAATTCACCATAATTCTAAAAAACTTATTCTCATAATCTATAACTTAAGATTACAATCGAAGAAGAGTGTAATTATCAGCCTTCCCTTTCTCTCTTTAAAAGTTTTAATTTTTCAAGCAAAAACTATCGAAATGTTCTTAAAATTAGACTAAAGTGTAGGATAGCAGTTATATCCATTCACCTGTATAGAAATACAAATGTCTTTAAAATGCAGGAAAATATTGCTATCGGTTGCTATTGGACCATAATCATAATCTCATTTTAATCTATCTATCTAATTAGCCTTCTTCCATCTTTGGACATAGGCCTCCCCAATCCTTTACCATTCTTCTTTGTCTGTCGCTACAGTCATCCATCTAGAGCCCACGTGCTTCTTGATATCATCTGCCCATCTCATTTGGGGCCTTCCTCTGCTTCGTTTATATTCCCACGGTCTCAAACTTATAAGAATTTTGTTCCATCGGTCTTCTTTTTGTCTTATATTGTATCCGGTAAATCTCCATTTCAATTTTGCAACTTCTTGTCTAACATCTCTCACTTTTGTTTTCTCTCTTATCCACTTGTTTCTCTTTTTATCCATTAGTCTAATGTGCAACATGTATCTTTCCATTCCTCTTTGGGTTTTTATGATTTTGTCCATGTTTTTTTTTTGTAAATGTCCACGCTTGGGAACCATAAGTGAGAACAGGGAGATTGTACACTTTGGTCTTAAGATGCTGTGAATATCTTTTGTTTTTAAGAATGTAGCTTAGTTTGCCAAATTTTTAGCTTTTAGCCAAATGCAGCCCATGCCAGTCTAACTCGTTTTTAATCTCTGCTGTTTGGTTTTCTTTGTTAAGTTTTATAGTTTGACCCAGATATATATAATCCTGAATTTGTTCTATTTCATCTTGTCCGATCCTCATTGTGATGTCTTCATCTGTATTTGTTATGATTTTGGTCTTGCTGTAATTCATATTAAGGCCTATCTTTCCAGATTCTACGTCCAGTTCTTTCATCATTTCAAATAATTCTATTTTTTTATCGGTTGCCAATGCGATGTCATCAGCGTACCTTAGATGGTTCAAGCGTTGTCCACAAATTTTTATACCTTTTTCTTCCCATTCTAATCATTTAAAAATATCTTCTACAGCTTGATTGAAAAGTTTCGGTGATATTATGTCACCCTGTCTCACGCCTTTATTTATTTGTATTGATTTTGTTTCTTTATATACTTTAATTGTTGTTTAGGCTTTCTTATATATATTGGCTATTATTTCCGTATATCTGTGGTTAATTCTGCTGTTAATAAAAGAACTGTTCACTGCCCAATGTTCGACACTCTCGAAAGCCTTTTCGAAATCCATGAACGCTATATATCGAGGAATGTGGTATTCATTTGCTCGTTCTATAAGTATTTTCATACTTAGTAAATGGTCACTTGTGCTGAATCCCTTTCTAAAACCAGCTTGTTATTTCGACTGGTATCCGTCGAATTTTGTCGTCAATCTATTAGTTAAAATTTTTGTTAGGAGTTTATACATTACATTGATAAGTGTTATAGGACGGTAGTTTTTTATATCTGCTTTATCCCCTTTCTTGTGTAGGATAATGGTTACGGATTCCTTCCAGTTTTTCAGGAACATCTTTGTTTTTTTGCTTCAACGTATTCGTTACCTCCTCCCCTTTCCAACGATACCTCACACGTCACGATCCGATATGCCGTTGCGCCTCCAGCACAAAAAGCGTCAAAAACGAGCAGAGTGAACCTTAGATTTTCTTATGGAGATTTACATGGGAAAATGAGAAATAAGGTGTCTAGGATGTCAAAAAACGTACATTGGCCAAACATCACAGTGGCAAAAACAACGCATCACACACCAGAAAAGTGATTGCAGCTTGGGAAAAAATACTTGTGCAGTAGTTAAGCACTATGAAAACACCGGTCATATGCTAGACTATAACAAATCTCGTATTTTTGCATAAACTGATAACTACAAAAGTAGATTATTTCTGAAGATGCATCACATTAACAAAAATAAAAATACTTTAGATTATAAAACGGACACTGGACAGTTAAGTAACATATATTATAATATATTAAACAAAATTTATAAATATTCAAAATAGCTAACACTTACCTTAATAATTAATCAAAGAAAAATCATTCTTCTAACGTTTCTTTTATTGTTATTTTTTACATTTGGAGTAACTTTAAGGTAAACTTTTCTAAAATAACGTTCGAGTGCGTCATTTAAATTTTCTTCTCTTATGGTTCGTGAATATCATTAGTAACCGTGCTCCAAAAATTACTTGTCCCACTTCACCTGTCAATTCCAATCAGTTTCAAAGCTTAACGATATGATCTTGAGAGAAAACGAAAGTGATATTGAGATCACAATGCAGATAGTTGGTCCGATAAAGGCATTGTTATGACAAAAGTGACAAATGATCGTTAAATGGACATAAACAAATGGGATTAGAGATCAGATGATACCAACTCATGTTATATTAAAGTTTCCGCTAGACCGTAACAAAAAGAAAAGCATTTTGTTGTATTAAATAAATTTAGTATATTAAATTTTAATAAATATGATTGTAGGCCTGTATGCTATAAGCCGTAGTAACGACAAACTCAAGCATTGAACGTGTTTGTGTTTACAATAAATTACTCGAAAGTTGCAATCAGTGGCGGATCCAAGGGGGGGTCACAGGGGTCATGACCCCCCCCCAAACAAAAATAAATATCAAACAAATAATCCTAAAAAAAATAATTTAAAACCCATCAACCCTATAAGCAGGAAGTTAAGAGTTAAAATGATTCAAGAAAATAGGAAGAATTTGAATCCAATAATAAAAACTGTTATTCTTTGTGGTAGACAAAATAGTTCTGAGGGGACATAGGGATGATAACAATATTAAAAGTATTGTAAACAGCGATGCTGCAGAAAAAAATAATGGCAATTTTAGAGCATTGCTTCGGTTTGGGATAGATGCTGGCGATAATGATCTGCGAAAACATTTGGAAACTGCTCCGGCTAATGCTACATTACTTAGTAAAACTGCTCAAAATGATCATCATTTGATGATCAATCATTTCTTGCTGAGAAGAAGAATGTCTCTGTAATATCTTGATTTAAATGAGATAAGAGAAGATTTCATCACATTTGTTAAAGCCTACGATCTTGAATCAAAATATACAACTCTCTTGAAACAATTTCTACGTGGAAGGACAGTAAACCGTCAGCTGATGCATTTTCAATAATGCAAACTATTAAGAGCCCAGAATTTATCATTTCAGTAGTTTGTCTTAGTGATGTTTTAGGTACAACTGTATCACTTAGTCGTCTTCTTCAGTCACCAAAATTAGATTTAAACAAGGCTACTGAGGCCATAGAGGACACTAAATGCATTCTTTAAAATAAAAGATGAAATGCTGAATCTGTTTTTAGCAAACTTTACTATAAAGTAAAGGAAATAGCTGAATAACTAGACATTGAATCGAAGATGCCTCGTATAGTTTCTCGTCAAAACCAACCTGCAAACTCTTGCGAAGAATATTTCCGAAGATCTATTTATTTACCCGTTTTAAAAAATATCTTCACTGGAAGTTCTGAATCTATTTAATCTTCGAGTTGTTTTACCTAAAACTGATAACACACCTTTTGATAAAGTTGCAATAAAAAAAATGTTGCCGCCTTCCAGGATATTATTGGATTATCTACTGCATATTCTACAGTAAAACAAAAGTTTTCACTGTGGATTCAAAAGTGGAAAAGAGTCATGCAAAATAATGGAAAACTTCCTGATTCTATTTTAGAAGTATTAAAAAACTGCGATATTCATATGTATCCAAATATCAGAATATTTCTGCGAATATTACACTCTCAGTCAGTGCAGCAAGAGCAGAGCGTAGTTTTTCTACGCTTAAGCGTCTACTAAAGACTTGGCTTAGAAATAGAACTTGGAAGGAAAGGTTAACTGGTTTAGCACTCATTAATGTGCATCCTGAAATTTCTCTAGATGTTGGTGCAATCATAGATCGATTTGCTAAATCGGATAGATGAAAAGAATACATTTTATAAAATTATATAATATTTACTTATCTTATTCTTATAGTATTTTTAATGACTGAACTTTTATTTACCACTCGTTGTCGGCTGTTGCTGATAAGTTGTGAGAAAAATTTCAATACCGAGTAAAAAAATATTTCACTCAATCACTAATATACCTAATTATAAAAATAATTATTCTCAAATGATATAATGTTTTTTGTTGAATAAATTAAATAAAATAAAATGCTGTTTACACTTCTTCTGAAGGTTCCTTCTTCATTACGGAAGGGTATAATAGATAGAATAAACACTGAAGGAGAAGGTCTGGGCTTGAAGATTAATATAGATAAGACGAAAGTAATGGTGGTTAGCAGAACACGAAATATGCAATTAAATATAAGAGTAAGCATCCAAAAGGTCCCCAAGTTCAGATATCTCGGTAGTTGGATAACTGAAGATCTAGCTCCACACATAGAGATACGTAGCAGGATACATTTACTCCATACTGCTGTATGGTGTAGAAACCTGGACCATAAAGGCCAGTGTGAAGACTACTTAAAATTCCCTGGACAGATCACACAACAAATGTCGAAGTATTAAATCGAATGGGCAGAGAACAAGAATTGCTGCCAATAATAAAAAGAAGAAAAACTGCTTATCTGGGTCATATATATTTTGAAATTCCAAGTACCAGTTCTTAAAGCTTATTATGGAAGGGAAGATAGAAGGAAAACGGGGCATCGAAAGAAAGAAGTACTCATGGCTTAAAAACATAAGGGATTTGAGAAACCTTGATGCCCATGCACTCTTTAGAGCCACACAAGACCGAGAAGAGTATGCCAGAATTGTCATCAACATCCACTAATTGCATAGGGCACCGTAAGAAGAAAAAAAAGAAGAAGAAGACCTTCCTAGGGTCCTTTAAATTAAAGATCCTTTAAATAAATATTTCAAAACCAAAATTAGCCAAATCAATTCATTCGTTCTCAAATTATTATAAAAAAGTTATAAAAATATAAGATGACGTTTTTAAAACGTCATTTTATGATATTTTGTAACTACACGGATCAAATGAACTAAAACTGTATGGGTGAAGTAGTATAAAACATTTTGAATTTATTAATAAAAAAATAAGGGAAATTCTTCTTTTCAATTTTTTCTGAGTAGGAATTATTTCCGATTTTATATTTATTATATAAGTAACTTTTAATTCTAAATCTAGCAGTATTGGATGCGCTAATCTATAGTTTGAAGAACCTAAAAAACAAAAGGATAATATTTTACAGTTTTTTTATTTAATTTTGTAACCATTTATTCATCTATTTCCACAAAACACTAATACATTTCTTATGTATCTGGTTGCTTATTGATAATTCTTGCTTCCTGTAACAATTAATAATTTCAGTCTTAAACTACTTATCCTTAAACTCTACAAAATCAAATTTATCGTCCTCCTTGACCTTCACAACACATCCACGCAAAAGAAGCATTTTTGTGTTAAATATAATTGCCATCATTTTTTAAACTGTTTTTTAATCCAGCACATCGCCAACGTTTACGCACATCTTCTAAACGTACTTGACATTTCGTATTATTAATCTACGAGAATGGTATTAACTTGTATAAAAATGTTTGTATGAATAATACATACATTATAACTAATTTATGTATGAACAATCACGGAGGAATAAGGTTATGTTCGTAGACGTACTACTTGAATAAAGATTACAAGAAGAGTGGCTGTTAAAATTCAACGGAGATCTTCGATGACACTACAAAAAATCATTCCATATTAGAAACAAGTAGTTAAAAAATCTATTTATTCACTTCTAACGGCTTCAGTAAGAGGATAAAACATTCGTAATGTTTTCGTTTTTATCATGCGCTTTCTCTAGAAAAGGCAGTCATAAGTAAACAAGGAATTATGATAGCTATAAAACATAATTTTTTGTATTGATTTATTTGAAAAATCTCTTCTTCAGATTTTAAATCTGAATATCCAGCACGTGGATAAATGAACATAACAATTTTTAGTAGAAAAAGTTTCGTAATAGATTTAGGTGAGGGTAAGTAGAAGTTTAGATGACAGTAAGATCAAATTTCCAACTTAGAATTGGTTTTGATTTTATAAATGTGTAATTATAATAAACGTAATTGATCGTTTCTTTTTTTTTCTTTTCAAGTAAGCAAGCAATTTAATTAAACTCAGCCTGTGAGACATGTTTACCCCTTAGAATTACGTTCGTGTGTAAGAATTCATTGGAGCGAGGTGTATTAAGTCGTGTAAAACAGGAATGATACCACCTCGCTCCAATGCTCCAGACCATCCCTTTCCCCCATATATCACTCTGATGCGCGATATGGGCACAACTATCAGTTAAATGCTCTTTATGTGAACTAGGAAGAAGTGTCACCAAAGGCAAAAAGTGTATCAAAGAGCCACCAAGTCACAACGAAACAGAAAGTGAAACGTCTAACTTGGATGAGTGAAAACTGTATTCGTTTCCAATATCGGTTAATATGAGTCTGCGTCCTTTTCCAACGGAAATATTGTTTATTCCAGTAGATACACCTTCGATGAATGCCTGACGAGAACTTTTCACATTTGTATCAACCCATAGATATGGTACAGTATGACCTTCATTTAGCCAAGTCTCGTCCAAATAAAAAATTGTTTTCCCTTCTTCTCGGTACTTTTTAATAGTTCTTAGATAATCTCGTCTCCAACATACAATGTAATCTTTTTCAATTAAAACGGATTTTCTTCTATTTTTTGCCAACGAAATCCTATCTCTCTCAATAGTCTCCATAATTTCTTGTTGCTTATGATTGGTAACTCTTCGTTTTCTCTAATTAATGTTTGGATTTTGTCCAATGTTGGAAATTCTTTGTTAAAAAAAAATGAGTGGACGCTGCGTCTTATCATGTTTTAATGTATTTCTTCAATTTCCAAGGGTTTACTCCTTCCACTCTTCTTGGGAGATGAAACAGTTCCTCCTTTTCTTTCTTTTAGGAATCTATAAATTGTTGCTTCTCCAACCCCTGTTATATTTGAACACATGTTAACGATTTCACGAACATTACTTAAAGGGCGTTGATGTACAAGTGCATCGTGTACATTTAATATTATATTTTTCTCTCTTAGACTGAAGGCACCTTTAAAACTACACTTAACCGGGATAAAACCTGTTGTCGACGTCATTTTTAAATGCAAATAACAAAATATCGACACCAAAAACGTAGGTAGGTAAGACATGAACAATGTACATCTACAAACTAAATGGAAGATGCAAACAATTTCTAATTTATATTATGGGCATAAGCTGTAATGTGGCATAAAAACTACTTAAACTATCATTAGTGAAGCCTTATCAGTAATTCCAGGTAATCGTTCAAAGAAGGTATTCTTTTTGTGTCAGGCGATAACTTGTATAGAAAACAATAATCATCTTTAAAGTACTGTTTACATTAATTTATGTCGTTAAACATTGAATTCTCTCATTAATCACCCGTGTATAATTAACGTGTGGCATATATACCGACGTTTTTTACGCACAAAAAAGGTATAGCGAGATTAGTGGACACTTATTTTACAGAAGATTTTTTAAAAGATAATGAATTATTGACGGTATCTTAAAATATAATTTTTTTTTATTTATTGACGTGACAACGTCTTAAATTAGGTTGTGGCTCGGAGTCATTTAAGAAAAAGTGTAACGCCCGCTCACGTCTGTTACAGTGAGTCGCCGAACGAGAGAGAGGCCCGCCGGACCGGCGAATGCCTTGCGTCTCTCTCCCACTCAAACATGATCGGTCCGCTGCGCGCGGCACTACATAATTAGGCGCGTTGAATCGCTAAAGTTGAAAATCGTTGAAAGTATCGTCAGCTGTGTCTGTAGTGAAAATGTGGAGTGCTTAGACAAGTGTAGTTGTTGTAAATTGTCATTTACAACAACTACAACAATAAAGGTAAATAATTGTACACTAATATTTCATTATCGTAAACTATGATTGATTGATTAATTGTTAGATTGACACAAAAGTTGAGAAACTGAGTTTATAGGTTATGTCATACTATTGACAAATGTTGATAGTGTTAAGTAAATTATTAGTTTAAATCACTCTGCAATCAATCGTAATTCAGTCGATTGAGAAGAAACAGCGCGTATTGCTAGTCAAACATTTAAAATAACAAATTATAACTTCTAACCTGTCAAAACAGGGCGACCAAACAAACGAACTAAACCGACCAATCACCACGCGCGGAGTTAGAATTTAACTGTGTTTAGCAAGAATTTCAAATTCCAATTTTAGTAAATGTTTTAATTTTCAACTTTACCATTTACATTTACAAATTTTAATTAATTTCAAATTTATTTAGCAAAAATTTGAACCTTCGATCTGAATAAGTGTTTTGATTTTCAAATTGATTCTTTAAAATTAAAAATATTAAAATATATATAATCAGAAGTGAACGTCACATAACATTATCTGTACTTATTATTATTTAATATGTAGGCAAATACATGTGACTTGCATACTTGGTAGACACAATTAGAAATAGTAATTTTTTATAACTGAAAAAAACAAATATATAAAATACTGGTAGCAAACAATAACTTCAATGATCGATATCTCCGCAACTAATTGATATATCGAAAAAAATTTCAAATAAATTTTGTAGAAAATAATAAGATCAATAATATAATATAAAATAGATAATATATAAAATAATATATAAAAATATAATATATAAAATATAAATAATATATAAAATACCTAATAAATCGGTAATGCAATTCTTATTTTCATTTAATTCCTTGTTCCTATTGTGCAATTTAATAATATTTATATCAATAAATATTCTACCGAGAAAAAGACGTTGTCACGTAAAATCTTCGCCCGTAAAACCGACTTTACAGGCAACCGATTTTTTTCAAAACAAGTATAGGGTGACGACTATGGTTTTTTGACCTGTTGAGGATTTGCATACATAATGTGCTATCAATATGATGGAAAAGGACTATAGTAAATTTTACAATTTACTATCATACTTTTTAATGAATAATTTTAGAGTGATCAATTTCACTCCATTTTACCTTTTTGTTAGAAATTACTTCCGTTTTTGGTTAGCAATTTGGTTTGAGTTATATTTTGTTCTCTTGTTTATTGTTTTAGGTTATTCATGAATGCCATTAATTAGTGTTTTTAAAAGAAATAAATCGAATTAAAGCAATTTGAGGAGATTTCTAAAGATGGAAACAAGAAAATAGCAAATAAAAAAGTCCGTTTCTGTAAAGCTTTGTGTAACATTAAAACAGAAAAAATGATAAAATTTATTAAGGAATTGGTAATTGTCTATCTGTTCATTCGAATGCCGTTCACAAAAACTAAATTTCTTGAAAGAAGTCTAGACGGCAATCGATAAATCGAAATTAAATTGGAAAGCGACTCGAAAAACAAGAAGAAATCGGCTATAAAACCATCCTGAAGAAGAAGAGTCGACACACGTTTCACCGTAATCGTGCTATTCTGACCTCTGTTCGTCCATATCTAATCAAGTGACCCTTGACAAGCCACACGTATTCTCTGGATTGCCATAATTCACCGAGTTGGCTATGTCACTTCGAACGTGACAATGAGAATCACGTGTGATTATTCGCGTTAGGCTAGTTTTTCCGCACTACAAGACAGCATCGCCATTTTCAGCGGTCCATTTTGAGGATAACACACCTCAAACCAAGTGCACTGACTGTACACTGAAAAAAATACTAAAATTTTACTAATCTACGAATACATCTTTTGTAAAGTTGACAGTTATTGCTGTTGTTTTTGGTGATATTTTAGCCCTGAATTCGTTATATTAAATATTCGAGAGAGAGAGAGAGAGAGAGAGAGAGAGAGAGAGAGAAATTTATTTTTTTTAAATGAATTTACATTTATTTATAAAACACAACATGGTATAGTACAAACAAGGTACAAGATACATTAAAATACTAATTATAAAATTTCCATAATTAAAATATGTATATATATATACATATATATATATATATATATATATATATATATATATATATATATATATATATATATATATATATATATATATATATATATATAACTGTTTTAGATGGGTTGGAGTCAATAATAGGGCTATTGGTTAACTATTTTTTTATTCTCGGGCTTTCAATTGTGTTTACAATTATTATCAAGAGCTAAAAAAGACAAAATACTTACAAGGTTGAACTAAAAAGAAAAAACAATTTTTGTTAACTTACCAAATAAAAATTAGTTTGGTAAGTAAAAATCACTGCTTACATCTTCAAAATATTTAATACAAAAATGTTTTAATCTAATAAATGTTTCTCCGAAAATTTTTATAATTTTGAAAACATTTTTTTAATACAAAAATAATTGAATTTATAAATAAGTTCAAATAGCAACCAATTACAAATAGCCTCAATGTCATAAATGCCAACATAAAATTTTTATTTTTTACAATTATATTGCCAAAAGTAAAATTTCGTTTAAACATTCTTTTTTGTTTAGTAACAAAAAGAAGAAGATTTATTCACCGTTGACAGATGTCTGAAAGAATGTGACAGATATATGGAGAATTAAATATGACATTTTACAAGTTTTATATATAAATCATAAAGAAAGAATATAATTATAAATTTTGCTTAAATTTTGAATTTCATATCTTTTGTTTAAACTATTATCATTTTTGCTAATACAAACCATTTCCAAAAAAGTCCTTTTAAATTTATTACTTTCACTACATAAAATTTTAATGTTATCAAAATCCATAATATGGTCTTTATCGATTACATGTTCTGCCAAAGCACAAGATGGTTTTTTAATTCTGCAATCACTTTTGTGAGAAATAATGCGATTTGAAAGATTTCTTCCGGTCTCACCAACATATTCAGCCCCACACTGAGTACAACTAATGCTGTATACTAAATTCGTTTTTTCAAATTTGTCTATAGGATATTTAGTTTTAGAATATAAAGATGAAATAGTTTTGATGTTCTTTGTTGCTATTTTTATATTGTCAATATCCTTTAGTGTTTGTATTAATTTAGGTATTAATGATGGTATAAAAGGTAGTGAATGATAATAGATGTTCTGATTGTTAGATACAATGTTTTGAGATTGAGCAAAAAATGGTGTTAAATTATTTATATTACCAATATTGGAAAAAAGCATCCTATGTAGCATATCTGGAGGATAACAGTTTTCAATTAGAATATTTTTTAATAATTGAAGATCTTCCTGTAGATAATCTGGATGAGAAAGTTTTAAAACACGTTCTTTTAATCCTGTTATAAGGTTCATTTTCATCTTATTTGGATGGTGAGAGTAATAGCTTATAAATCTATTACTACATATGGGTTTTCTGAACCATCTGGTTTTCAACATATTGTCTGTATTTCTTACAATTCTCATGTCAAAGAATGGTAGAGAATTATCTACCTCACAGAATGACGGTATTAGATTTTTGTTTTGATAAAGTGCAGCAACAACCGTTGATACGTATTTCGACCTCCTTAAGTCTCTTCAGAACGGTATACCCACTGCTCTAGAGCAGTGGCTATACCGTTCTGAAGAGACTTAAGGAGGTCGAAATACGTATCAACGGTTGTTGCTGCACTTTATCAAAACAAAAATCTAATACCGTCATTCTGTTTTGTTATTTACTTCGTTGGAAGTACGAGAAACTGAATTCACTACGAATTTTGACTAGGATGAACGGCTTGTGGGATGCAATTTTAGATTCCCTTGCCGATTAATTCATCCAGCTGTTTGTTTCGCAAATTTTAGGAAACACAGTGGTTAAGATTTGAATTCGGTTTCGCTAAGTAGAAATCGTTTGATTTCTCTTTTTGTTTTTAATTATCTACCTCTTCCTCAACTGTGAATTGTATATGTTGATTATGACTGTTGAAAATGTTGACTGTTTCATGAATTTTGTGTTTAGGAAGTGCCAAAACTAAATCATCTACATATCTCTTAATAAAAGGAATGAAAAAAGTGCAATTACTGATACAATCACTGATAACATCATCCATGACATAGCTATTTAGAATGGGTGAAAGACTAGATCCCATAGGACTACCAAAAATTTGTTTATAAAATACACCATTAAATATAAAAATATTAGAATCAAAAACAAAGTTGATAAGTGTTTTGAAATGTAATAAGTCAATATTAGTGTGTTGTGAAATCTCATTCCAATGTTTTTCAACACTACTTATGATTAAATCTAAAGGCAAATTAGTAAAAAGAGATGTTACATCAAAACTAACTAAAACATAATTTTGTGGTAATTGGAAATTATTAATGAAAGAACTAAAATCAAATGAATCTTTAATGTAAAAATTGTTGTTTAAATTATAAGCATTAGTTAAGATGTCAGTGAGGACCTGTGCTATTGGTCCATTAGGAGGGCATAAAGATGAAACAATTGGTCTCATAGATAAAGTTGGTTTATGTATTTTTGGCAGAGCATAGAACCGTGGAGCAATAGAATTATAAATTTTGAGCTCTTTTGCTTTTTTATTATCAATAAATTTCTTTATGTTTAATTTAGATACTAGACAATTTGCTTTTTGTTGCAGAGTACAAACAGGACTCCTTCTAAGTGTAGTGTAATACTTAGTATCATTTAAGAGTTCTTCAGTTTTTTGTAGATAATCCTCTTTGTACATTACAACAGTTACGTTACCTTTATCGCTTTTAACAATATAAATTTCAGGATGGTTTATATATATATATATATATATATATATATATACATATATATATATATATATATAAAAAATAAATACTATATGCAAACTAAACTTTTTCTTAAAAACAATTCTAAGTTACGGTAAGATCAATAATGTTTTAATAGATAATATATGGTAGCTAATTATAATTTATTCTCTTTCAGCCCTGAAGAAGCCAAATTAATTCTCTTTGGCGAAAACTTGCAGATTTCCCCAATATTTAAGAGTTTACTATATATATATATATATATATATATATATATATATATATATATATATATATATATATATATATATATATATATATATATATATATATATATATATATATATATATCAATTAGCGCAACTGTCCTGAAAAATTCCGCTATTAGTATAGTAACATTTAGATAATAAAAAGTTCTTGATTGCTCTTCGGAATATAAAAATATTGCTTGAGGATCTTATATCGAGTGGTAGGTGATTAACCACTTTCTTATCAGTGTAAATAAATGATTTTTTAATTAATGTAGAAGAGGCAATTGTAAGTGGAATAACATAATTTAGACGAGTGTTATAAGGGAAATCTGACCGAATATCCTCTTTATGTTTTTTTTTTAAATTAAGCACCCTAATTCAAGGATATACATGCAAGGAAGTGTCAAGGTGTTTACCATGTGTACCAGTGTACCATGTTTTCGGAACAGAGGCCTGCATGATGTACCAAACTTGACCTTGCATAAATATCTGAGCGCTCCCTTTTGTAGCATAAAAGTTCTACTGAAATGATGAAGAGAACAGCTACCCCAAAAGGCAATACCGTATCTCAAATTAGATTCAATCAGGGCCACATAAACACTTTTTGCAATCTTGAAATCTAAATGGTGACCAACTGATTTGACCGCAAAGCAACCCGATGATATCTTTTCGCTTAAACATACAGTGTGTTGCTCAAATTTAAGTTTATTATCAATATAGAGACCTAAAAATTTGTTTACGGTGTCAGAACAAATGCCTTCATTGCCCAGAGTAATTTTGTTTAGATCATTCTTAAAAGAAATTCATTTGGATTTTGAAAAATTAAATGTCAAATGATTAGCTTTGCACCACTCTAAGATTTTAAGTATATCACTACTAATATTCTTGTTCAATCTTAGAGTCCGTGTTTTGCCATAAAATTGTGATGTCATCAGCAAATATAGTAAACGGGCCATTAATGTCGAGGTTAGTTATGTCGTTAAAATATATCAAGAAAAAAATAGGACCCAAGTCAGAGCCTTGAAGTAGTCCACAATTAATAAAGATATTACTAGAGTAGTGTTCATTGTTCAAGTGCTACATATGGTCCATCTTGCTTTATGGCATGGAAACGTGGACTTTGAAAAAAACATCTATCAACAAACTTGAAGCATTTGAAATGTGGTCATTAAGAAGAATGATGCGCATACCTTGGGTGGATAGAGTTCGAAACGATGACGTCCTTAAGAGAGCCGGCGTGGAAAGAGAACTCTTTACATTAATTAAAAAACGCATGATTGGTTACCTTGGGCATATATTATATTGAGAGGAGCAAAATATGAAATACCACAGTTAATCCTACAAGGGAAGATCGAAGGTAGGAGAGGAGCCGGCCGCAAACAATTATCCTGGTTAAGAAATATTAAAGAATGGACAGGAATACACAATACAGGCGAGTTGTGTCACGCCGCCAAGAACAGAATTCTAGTAATGAGATAGTCGCCTACGCACTTTGGTGTATGGCATGTTAAGAAGAAGAAGTGTTCATTTATTAAAACAGACTGGCATCTATCTTCCAAGTATAAACTGGACCACTTCAGAGCAGTGCCTCTAAAACCATATCTTTCCAGTTTATTAAAAAGTATTTGGTAATTGACACAGTCAAAGGCTTTAGATAGATCACAGAAAACGACCAAGAATTCAGTAATCAAACCAATAGTAATAACCAATATTGTATTGTATAGTTTATCCTGTACCAAAGATCTCTCTTTTAGCTTCTACAGAAACTTTCTCTGCAATTTATGGACTTGTATGTTCAATTGTTTTTATGTTTTTCGTCTGGTACGAGTTTGTTTTTCCTTCTTCCACCATGGTTTTATCTTCTTTATTGTTACATCTCATTATTCACAGATTCACTATTATTGATTCACAACATACTTGGTTGATGATGATACGTGGCTAACTTTAAATTCGTCTGGTATGACTATTAACTTCAAGTAACTAGGCTTACATCTGCTTAATTACAATTAACGATTAACTTTCTTTTTAGCCTTTATTTTTGGACAAAGCCCTCTCCCAACTCCTTCCATCGATCTCTATCGCGAGCAACATGCTTAAAATTTGTTCCGGCTATTCTTTTTATGTCGTCTACCCATCTCATCTGTGGTCTTTCTCTTAGTCATTTACCTTTGTAAGGTCTCCCATTTTGTATTGTGGCGTTTCAACGTTGGTGTTTTGGTCTAGCAGTATGATTTGCGAAGCTCCATTTGAGTTTAGCAATTTTTATTAAGATATCCTTAACTTTTATTTTTGATCTTAGCCAGTCATTTCTCTTTTTATCTGACAGTAGTATATCTAACATTGCTCTTTTCATTACCTTTTCTGTTGGAGCTAGTTGATTTATATTTGCCTTGGTTGGGGTCCATGTTTGACATCCATACGCCATAATAGGAAGACTGTACTGGTTCAACACTTTGCTCCTCAAGTATTGGAATATTTTACAGTTCTTAAGTATCCAACTGAGTTTTTATATCCTGCCCATACCAATCTTACTCTTCTAGTGATTTACGCACTTGTCTGTTTATATTTTTGTCATATTCATTTTTAGGCCGACGTATTCGGAGCTGTCTGCGGTTTCTTCTTCTTCTTCTCATTGCGCCGTCTCCTTTCGAGGGTTGGCGATCCAAATGGCAATTGTAGTTTTGGAAACTGCTGCGCGAAAGATCTCTGCGGATGAGCGGTCGAACCATCTCCTCAGGTTTTTCAGCCACGAGTTCTGGCGTCTTCCTACTGATCTTTTGCCCTGTACTTTTCCTTCCAGTATAACTTGAAGTAATTCATATCTTTCGCCTCTCAGCACATGACCCAAGTATTGCATTTTCCTCTCTTTGATTATTCTTAGTAATTCTTTTTGTTTACACATGCGACGAAGTACCTCAACATTAGTAACTCTTTGTACCCATGGAATCCTCAACATTCGTCTGTATATATACATCTCAAAGGCATCTATTCTTTTTTCTATTTCAGAGTCCATTGTCCAACTTTTACAGCCATACAGTAAGACAGAAAAAACGTAACATCTGATCATTCGGATTCTAAGCTGTAGACTAAGGTCTGATCTTATAAAAAATGTTTTAATGCTCATGAATGTTTTCCTTGCTTGTTCGATTCTTGATAGGATTTCTTTTTTTGGATTACACTGACTATTGATATTTGTTCCCAAATATTTTATGGAATTTACCTGTTCTATTATTTGACCCTTGGCATACACCTGTACGTTTATTGGTGTCTTTGAAAATACTAAAGTTTTAGTTTTGGAAACGTTTAGATGTAAACCGAACATTTCGCTGCGGTGAACTACCGCATTTATTATATTTTGTAGTTCTTGTGCGTTGCTTGCTATTAAGACGGTATCATCAGCATATCTGATGTTGTCTATGCTAATTCCGTTAATCTTAATTCCGCCTTGGACCTCGTCTGCGGTTTATTCATCATAATTTGTAGTTCCTCGAATGTGTTCGTTGTAATTTGTAATTCCACGATGTAAATTTGTGTCAACTCAACGGTAAAAATTCGATATCTTTTGATCAGAGTATTCTATTGACAAAAAAAAGGTGAAAAGTGCAGCTTTTGTATGCAGTTTTTGCATTTTGCCTTAAATTAAGTCAGTCTCTATAAAGATGTAAACTAAATAAAGGATTCGCGATTTTTGCTATTTTTTACGTTCCTCATGAGATCACTAAAATTTATTACTTTCACTGACCGGTCGCTATGGAGTTCTTATTGTTAAAGATCCGCTCTGGCTCGTGCATAGATGGCAAGCCCCTCTGAGGTAATGATGTGCACCCTGACATTAGAACGGTGGAAACGGAATATCGCACGATCTTTTCACCAAGATCGCCAACAGACGACGAACCGATTACAGATAAGAAAGAGCTGCTACTCATCAGCAATGCTATAAAAGAAGCGAAAATCCTCGGGGCCTTACAAACAATGAAATCTTAAACAGACATTCCTGATTTTATTATGATCAGGAGCTGCGTAACATAACTGTTCAGAAATTAGTTCTCGTCTATAATATTATGCTCCAGTTTGGTGTTACTCCTGAGGTATTGAAGGATTCTAGGATCACTTTAAACGCCACCCAAGGGAGGCAATCCACTGGAGGTAGGTAATTGGCGTCCGATAACCATTTTACTGATAATGATGAAGAATGCTTCATCCTATACTGGGGAAGAGGCTTGCGGTGCTAGACTTCCATGAAAAACAGAGAGGATTTAGGCAGGTAGATTAAGGTAGGTTTAGGCACTCCCAAAGAATTTTATTGCTACTGATTAGATTTATTCGTCGTGTCGCACGTACATAAAAACTATTTCCTTATTGAGGACACATAATGTTTAGCCAATACACTTAAAATACATTAAATCCAGCAAAATAAGAAATCAAAATGTTTGGGTTTGCGATGCAGCGAATGCTGATCTAAAGCTAAAAAGTTAATAAAAAAATATTTATGGTGTACAAGCACAAGTTTTTCAGTGTACTCCTTTATATTACCAAAGTATTATTTCACAAGAAGAATCTTAGCGCGAATTATCTGCAATACGCGATGGTCAGATTGCAGGCTGAGCGGTACGTTCGTTTCCTAGAAGTACGTTTTACCACTTCGAGTGTTACTTCGTAATTTATAAGCCGCCTTTATCGAAAAGCATGCGTGCTAAATAAAATATTGTAGCAGAAAATAACTTGACCTTTTTATAAGCAATTTCACAATATATAAAAATAAAGACAATGGCCATCTCAGCGGGTTCATTTTTTCTCCCGGATAAGTGTTGTATCTTTTATATTGCTTGTGTCCGATATGTTTTTATACAACAATTTTTTATGACCGTAATAAGCATTCAGCCACTTGGTTATTTTAGAAAACTTTTTTTTTAAGTTGAGTTTAAGTATGAACAATAAACACTTTTTGTTATACCAATTTTACAGCCTTTTATCTCTTATACCAATATAATTAGTTTACATTTCATTCATAACAATTGAGGCGTTCTTTGCAAAAATCCCATTTCTCATTATTTACAACATTGAAGATATTTAAAAAAAGTTATTTAATTAAATCATATTAAGTTTACGAAAATTCTCAAATTGGTGATTTATTATTTTTATGATTACACACAGTTTACAATATACAAAATAACATTATTTTTTCCTTTGGTTTTTTTATGAAAGACATTTATTCATTTGACATAAGGGGTTTTTGCAGGAAATTTTCATTAATTTATATGAAAAACGATATTTGTAATAAACCAAAATAAAAAATAAACTAAAACTTTTATTAGAAATGTGAAAAAATTGAAATATCAAATTGTTAAAATTTGAAACAAAATATTTAGTCTTCATCACTTACACCACTGCTGTTATCGTCTTCGTCTAAATCGGTAGTCTTTTTAGACTGATGACCAGATTCTGTCAGCAGTTCGTTATAAAAGTTTTGAGCCTCTTTTTTTTCAAATATTGGGTTAAATCTCTAAGGATTTTTTTCCTGAGGAATATCCAAACGCGTACTATATAACGGTTTAAATATAAACTCTATCGGTTTTTTATAAGAGATTTTTCCCAGCTACCTGTATAAGTTTGTCTTACTAAGTCAACCCCAGGTTCATTAACTGAATATCTCAACATTCGCGCAGTTTTGATTTTCACTGGAGGACGAGCTGATCTAAGAAAAAATGGAGTTACTGCTTCTGAAATGTTAAATACCATAGACTGATTAACATCAGTTACGGTAAATGGTGATGGTTTGCTCCTAGCATTCTTGATTACGTTTTCCCATTCTTTAGGCAATTCGACGGTTTCAGATTTTTTATGCTTTCCAACCAATGAAAAATCTTGGTCGCAACTTAAAAATGAATGGCCTCGAATAGGAAATACATGTGTGATAGTTTCAAACATGTGTAAACCATGGACTAGCAAGTATAAAAATTTCATAAGAGCATAGTTTTTTTTTTGTCCGGCATATCCGTCGCTTATTAGGATAAGATTCTTTGTCGTCACCTTATTAGGTCGTAAATATTGGAACAATAATGAAGCTACTTAGGTAGCTGAAGCTGAACATAGGTAGTTGCAGTATTATTTTCATCATTGTGCACACCAAATACGTATAACCATAGCTGCCTAGCATAGAATACTGCATTGGTACGTTTATGTGGCATTGGAAGGTTTTGCATATAGTCAAAAAACAATCAACTGTAGTTCTCTGAATCTTCACGTGCTTTTAATTTATATTTTCTTTTTAGTTCATAAAACTTCTCAGCTTTCCGTAAGTGGAATTCTTTCTCAATATTTAATTTCCGCACGTCTTCTGGATCGTCACAACCAGCTAATAGTTTACTTTGATACCGATCGCAAGTACCATATGTATCACTTCTCGGTAAGCCAAATTTAAGGTTAAGTTCGGTATGGAATATTTTCCAATATATTTTATAAGAAGACTTTACACCAGGATGTTCTGCTATGAATATTTTATACATCTTTTTCACAGATAGCGTCTCAGTAAGATGGTAGGTGTTCGGATTTTTTCTTCTTGAATAATGAGACTGTCGGTTTTTAAAAGATTTGATGTGGCTCTTAATCAAAGCCAATGTATTTTCTGTCGTTTTTGTTTGATCGGTTTGAATGCTTGCCGCGTTGATCCTTTGTTGCTGATCCACCATTAAAGACATGTCTTCAAACCCTTTCATATGCTATTCCATGAAGACCGCAAAAAGCTTTTACACATACTGGTTCTTCTCTTTTTTCCAACTTTATTTTATAATTTTTTAGTTTCCAAAACATAAAAGTGATCGAAAACTCGAGATTTCTCTTCATCAATAATTTTAGAACAACATTGAAACCGTGAACACCTAAAACGAATATAAATGTTTTACTCATTATTTTACAATTAATATTTGTAACGTACCTGCAATTGGGACCCATTTGAACTTGTGCTTTTTCTATACCCTTATAATTAACATGTTTTTGTTCCTTCACTCTAGCCTGTTTTATCTCTGTACGTCTCAGCACCTTCCTTTTTTTTAATGGCACGTTTTCACTTAAGCTTAAACAGCCAAGCGATAAAGTTTCTTGCAAAAACACCAAAATTCATTAACAACTGTGGTTTTTGCAGGAAATTGCGTTTGACATATGGGTTTATGCGGAATCGCCTATATTTTTGTGGCTTATATCTTGGACTACTGTGGTTTTAATGGAATTTTCTCACGCAAGGAACGTAAGTTATTAGTCCTTTAATCCATAGATGGCGTAAGTCCATTTCCCAAAAAAACTGACATATGGGGTTTTTGCAAAAAACGCCTCAATTGTGAAAGGCATTTTTTAATTATCTCTATTTTATATATGAATTCAATGTCATAATAGTAGAGTAGAGTGCTCGTCGGCAAAAAAGTTTCTGATACGGTTTCCCTCTGCTACTTTTTTTTGGTCCTGGGGCGTTTCCCGAAATATGTCGGTGCTACGACATATCGAATATCGATTTATAAATATTGCTACATTTTTAAATTTAATAGCCTGAATTTTGCATAATGGCAAACAGACCTAAGATTAGAACTGAGAGTAAGAGCTCTCAGTAGATGTTACGTAGTTTCGATAGTACAATATGGACTTAAAAGCTGGACACTGAAGCAAGAACATATAAATAAGTAGAGTCAATTAAAATGTGGTGTTACAGAAAGATGCTTATAATAGGATGAAGAAAGGAAAACAAACACAGAAGTGTTGCGAAAAATGAGCAAATAATACAATTTAATGAATACAATGAAGGTAAGAAAGTTATATCCAAATAATATTTGGAACACATAATGAGGGAACAACGATATGAAATGCTTAGATACCTTTCATTTCTTGTCCGACATTTTCCGTATTCACTTGATCTTCCACTTCTGTTAATGCTCTGTTTTCCCCTATTCACTTGATCTTCCACTTTTGTTTCAAGATTTCTGTAGCTAGGCAGTGTGGTGCCTAGATATTTAAACCTCATCACTTGTTCGATTATCTGACCTTCCTCCTCCAATTTACATCTTTGTAGACTTGCTTTTGTCTTGTCTTTTTTTAGGAACTTAAAATTGCGTATTTGAAGTAGATTATTTAAGTTGTTCTTCTCCCTTATACCTACTATCCTTTTTTAGTTCTTTTAAGTAACTTTTTTTTATTATATTATGCATAATCAGGTTGAACCATAGAGGACTCAGGTAACGTCCCTGTCTTATTCCATGGCCAGTTTAAATTAGGTCAGTTAGTTCTTCTTTTACGTTTACTTTTACTGTGTTTTTTTGGTAGATATTTTTGATCGCTTTGATTATTCCTAGAGGTATTTTTATGGCGTACAATAAGTGGATGACGTCCTTTAATTTCACCCTGCCAGATGCCTTCTTAAGGTTCACGAAACATACATTTGCCGCTTTGTCGTATTCTTCTAATTTCTCTTGCACTTGCTATATTATAAATATAGCGTCGGTGCATGATCTTCCATGACCCAAAACCTTGTTGTTTTTCTGCTAGTGTTATTTTTAATTTAGTTTATTTTTTATCAATATGGTTGTTAATTTTAGTGTTGTATTTAATAAATGAATTTCTCTGTAATTTTCAGGCCCCGATTTGTCTCCTTTTTTAGAGAGAAGTATTAGAACGCTTAATCTCCATTCTTGCGGTATTCTGTTTTATTCTATTATTTTTTATATTAATTTAAACAGTTGTTTGGTCAAATCTGGTCTTCCGTACTTAAGGAGTTAAATCGGTATTCTGTTCTCTCCTAGTGATTTTATATATTTTAATTTCCTTAATGCTTCTTTTACCCCTTCCTTCTTAATAATTATTTCTTCGTTTGTCGCCACCTCTGGTGTTAGTGGTTTATTATCGTCATCTGTAGCAAATAGAAATCTAAAGTAGTTTGTCCCTGTTTCCTTTTGAATGTGGTTCGTTTTTATTAGTTCATTTTTTATTAGCATACAAAGAATTATGTGTCTCCGATAGTCGAATTTAATTTTTATCACTGCATTAACTTTTTTGTAATTTTCCTTCAACATAATTATTTATTGGTGTCATAGAAGCTTTCGAGTATAAAGTTGTTAAGTAACGCTCTACATTAGACTAACTTGTATATCGTTACAGTAATCAAGTACATTAATCACCTAAAACATCTAGTGTATTCATACAAAATATGTTTATACCTAGAATTTACATATTTTCTATAATGCTGGTCTACCGCGATGCAGAGCAAATTGGAAATGGTCGGTGTCTGATGATTTTTAGTATATATGTAGCCGCATTTTAATTATATACTTCGTTAACTAAATTGAATATTAAAAGAAATCTAGGCTAGAACGGATCGCGTCTGTCTGATGCTATTATTTGGTTTTAGACAGTTCTATAGTGTGTTATACCCAATAATTCCACCAAATATATTAGAACTTGCGAGGTTAAGAAGATAAGTTTGACCATCAATTAAAAAAGTTTTTAATGCTCATGTTATTGATTACTAGGAGTTAGTCTATCTTAAATTGTATTCTTATTGGTGATACTACATTCGTTATATCTAAACTTTTTCCAACTACTGTCCTGATTTCACCATACACCAGGAAGAAAAGCAAAAAGCTATTGAGTTATCTAAAAAAGATAAGTTCATAATATTCCTGCCAGCAGATAAAGGCAATGCAACTGTTATTTTGAAGAAATTTCACAAGACAATTTAAGGACTAATTGTAAATGAACCATATCCAAAAGTACGAAGGACCCAAACAAATATTTGGAATATAAAATATTTAAAACCCTATCCAAGTTTAAACTATGATGTATCAGTCTCAAGCCTGGGATCCCATTACATAAAAAATAAGAAAGAAGGTAGAATAGAAAAGTTATACCTTGTTAAGTAGCCCGGCTTCAAATGATCAAATGGCCCGGCTAATAACACCCTAGGTGTTCATTGTCTAGGGTTAAAAATGAAGAACACAGCTGAGGGGAAGGCGAATGAACAAATTTTGTTGTAAGCGGCATAGAAATGTAGAAAGCAAGGAAAAATGACTGTATTATATGAGTACATAACCATTCCAAACAAACAAGTGATGAGAAGTTCTAAGATTTAAGCCGCTAGTTCGTGACAGGCCTTTTAGATGAAAAGTAAATTGAAAGTACACAAAATTATTGAAGAAATAAAGAGAATGAAAATAAATAAAGTATAAGTGAAATAAAATAGCACAGATAGGGCAAATTGACATTGATCAATTTATTACAATGTATTATTATGGGAACAACAAAGTATCGTAATAATAATCATAATGAAAAATCTGAAAGTTCCTTTAAACATTTTCAGTTGTTGGATGAAATAGCCCTAGTACAAATAAAAGTTTATGTAAAACATCTCAACATAATGCAAGTTTACTCATCGATGAATCAAATCTGAACGTTGTAACTTGTTTAAGCTTACGCTCCTTTAAAGAGCTGCTCCCTTACTTTTTGCTAGAACTATTGGGGAGGACGAGCTTGCGAGTAGCGTTTTTTGGGTAATATGTGGCTATAGCGCGGGGGCTTAGATGATGATGATGTAGAAAAGGAGCGCTATGATTGAGAATTTAGACTAGCCAACCAAGTTATGAGCAGAATTTCTCCCTGAAGTTCTCTCCGAAGAAAACCTTCGGTATTACCAGCCATACTAAGAAACGCTCTGAATTAGCATTTTTGTCGTGCAGTTAGTTTTTCTGCGATATTTAAGGCGAGTTGCTTCAAGGATGTCGTAGTACTCATCAGGAAGTTTGTTATTAGTAAAGTGCAGAAGCTTAGCTGGAGGGAATGGAATTTTTGTTAAAAGGAGCCTGGTGATTATGTACTCTCGCGGTGGCAGGAAGTTCTTAGAGTTTGTTAAGCTCTGTTGTTGCAGCTATTGTGCAGAGGACGTATCTTTTGCTAAGAGATCGGAGTCTGTCCTTTATTGGTGTTATATTCGCAATTTGGTTAATTACTGCTAACGGATAATCTGCACCTTTCCTCACATACTTTCTAATGATTTTCCTTTTTTTTTGCCAGAATGGCGTTGGTTAGGCGAGGATTTAGTGACTTGTAAATACATGACTTGTAGTCGACGAAAGGCCTGATGAAAGTCTTGTAGGTGTGCAAGAGAGTTTTATTAAAGGTGTTTCCGAGTTTTTCAGACAGCGCGCTTAGGAGTCTAGCTTTTTTTCTTTCCCTGTTTAGGGTGTCTTTGATGTCAACGAGACAGGTTTACCTTTTGCTTGCGTTAAGACGTAAGCATCAGCTCTTAAAGAAGGTATTTGATGTAGCTAGATATTGGTTTGGAGCTTGTTCTCCTGCTTCTTTACTGTTATCTTGAACGCCAATGGTCAGGTCGTCAGGATAAGTGAATTTTCTCGGTTTTGTTTCAGGTGTGTCTGCCGTATAAAGGTTAAATAATAATACCTACTTAACCTTGAGGTAAGCCGTTGTTCAGTTTTTTAACGTTACTTTGTTATCGGTATCATTCGTATATACCTGAAATAGTCTGTTAGATAGTAACTTGTTTATTAGCTGACAAATTTTGATGCCGGGTATGATTTACATCAACTTATAAATAAGACCCTTTTTCCACATAATGTTATAGGTAACTGTGAGATCTACGAATGTTATGGTAGATGTTTCACGTCTTTTAAAGCTAGCTTCGATAAATGTAGTTAGGCACAGCAAATGATCACATTAGCCTTGTTCTCTTCTAGGCTTGCTCAATTGTTACAGCGATCTTAATAGTATTACACGTTTTGTTATATAAGAAAGGTTATACTCTGATGCAGTCTGTACTGATAGGTAATAGCAGCATGTCTGTGAAAAATACACAACCTTTTTGGGGAAATTATCAAAATAGATTATGTCTAACTAAATTTAGGTCAGTTTTGGCATAACTAGTGTATTACCAATTATATAGCTAAACAAAACCTTTAAAATAATAATAAACTAGGGAATTACGAGCTACTAATATTAAACATGGACAATAGTTATTTTCAGATAACCAATAATTTTTCCAAACAAAACTTTGAATTAACAATGTGCTCTACTATCTGATATGTTCTGATAATGTGCTTACAGTAGATATTGTGTTTTCCATATGGTGCCGTGACTTAAAATACTGATTACCATAAATTAAAAAGAAGAATGGATAAAATTTACAATTGAAAAGAAAAATAACAGCTTATTTCTATTCCTGGTAGTTTAAATCACAATTGTAAATTGCTTCTTCTTCTTGATGTGCCTATCCGTTACGAATGTTGGCGATCATCATGGCAATCTTTATCTTATCTGCAGCAACGCGGAAAAGCTGCACAGATGTTGTATTGAACCAGATTCTGAGGTTCTTTAACCAAGATGTTCTTCTTCTTTCTGGACCTCGTTTTCCAAATATTTTTCCTTACAGGATGGCTTGTAGGAGAGCATATCTGGATTCATTTCGCATAATATGTCCGAACAACTGTAACTTTCGGGATTTGATGGTGGTCAGTACCTCTCGGTTCTTATTCATTCTTCTGAGGACCTCCTTGTGTTACTTGGTCATTCCACGGAATCTTAAGCATTCTCTGATATAGTCACATCTCAAATGCTTCCAGTTTTATGCACATATCTTCGTTCAAGGTCCACGATTCAACACCATAAAAAAAGACAGAGAAGACGTAGCATCGCAGCATTCTTACTTTTGTATCAAGAGAGAGGTTGTGACTCTTGAAGAAGGCCCCCATCCGATTGAAGGTGGATCTAGCTTTTCCGATGCGTGCTCTAATCTACTTATTGTTGTTCCATTCTTCATTTATTATGGTGCCAAGATAGTTGTAGTGCGTCACTCTTTCTACAGCGGATTGGTTGATAAATTGTAAATACAGGATACGTAATAAAAGTGTACAGCAGATCAACATAAACCAGCAAATATTTGAATTACCATTCAGAGCCAAAAAATACTTTCCCTAGCGAAAACACCTTTTTAGAAGAAAAAATTGTTCACATAATATTCTAGTGAATAATTCACGCATTATAGTGATAATTATTATCATTATCCATTTTTATTTATAAATAATGCAGAAAGACGTTTGAGATTTAATTTCAATGCAAGTCTCCTGCCATCCGCTTATATGTATTTCGACGTCTCAGAGCGATTTATGCAGAAGCTCTGCATAATTCGCTCTGTGACGATTAGAAGAGCTTCTGCATAAGTCGCTCTGAGGAGACCTAATCAAGTGAAAGATTATTATCCTATTTCATTTATAAATAAGGCAGAAAGACGATTAAGATTTAATTTTAATGCAGGTCTTCTGTCATCCGCTTACACGTAGGTCGACGTATCCTCAGGGCCACTTATGCAGAAGCTATGCAGAATTCGCCCTGCGACGATAAAAAGATCTTCTGATTAAGTCGCTCTGAGGAGACCTAAGAAGGTCGAAATAAGTATATGCGGATGGCAGGACACCTACATTGAAATTAAATTTCAAACGTTTTTCTGCTTTATTTATTTCCCTATTTTCGAGTACTATACATAAGAAGAATACCATATTCATTTTTTTATTTTTTGATTTGATAATAATAATAGGCCGGCATTTCTATATCTGATTGACTTGCAGAGACCATTTGACAGAGTAAGACTCAGTGATGTAATCCATCTTGTGTATAATAGAGAAGTTTTCCTAGATAGCATACAAACTATTAAAAATATCTACCAAAACAACACAATAGAAGTCACAATAGATGGACAACTGACACAATAGAGTAAAACAGGAAGACTCATTGTGCCCCATGCTTTTTCATTTAATCTGGATAAAATCATCAAAAGTAACGAAGGAAGAGACTACAAAATGGGAAACAAAGAAGTAAAAATATTCTGGTAAGCCAGCGACGCAATATTGATAGCCAAAATTAAAGATAGTCTGCAAATACTAGTCTACAGATTTAACATAAGAGCAAAAGAATTTAATATAACAATCACAACTCAGATTACTAAAACAATATTAGTCAGAAAATAACGACCATAACTGTTATCAATAAAGTTATAACCACTAAGATTACAGTTTTTAAATAACTTAAATATAAGATTATGTAAAACGATAGTTTTAACGGGTAATTAAACGAGTGAATTATTATTCAAAATGACCCAAAAGATTATAAAGAGGAAGAATAATAGGAGGAGGAGAAGAAGAAAAAGAAGATACTTATTTATTTTTATTTGAGTGGAAATGTAAGACCACTAAATGTTAAGATTAACAGGTAAACATCTTAACAAGTAAAAAGAAACAAAGTATTTGTAAATCTAAATTATTAATGTTGGTTATTGGTGGAATATTTCAGATTTCTTATACAGCAATCCCAATTTGTTTACTTTTTTGAGGAACATAATAAATCCAATTATACATTTGTCTAACGAACATAGTAGCGATCTACATGAAAGTAAAGCGTGAGAAAGACAAACGTCGAATTGATTCAGTCATAGTGCGGGACTAATCGCAAATAGATATGTAGTTTAACAAATAAAAAGCCAAATTATGCGAATCAAAAGTAATTAGTAGATAATAGATAGATATAGGATATTTTCAGTGTGAACTTTTTTTTTCAATTTCCTTTGTCTGCTATTTTTCTATTTTCCCATGAAATATTTTGCTGTTTCTGGCAATTTATATAACCCTGTCCACCACCTTCTTGGTCTACCAGTTTAGATTTTCCCATTTGGTATTCTAATTTTAATATTATTCCTTAATAATCCTAATAAAGCTCGTTCATTTACTTTAAGTGTCCAAATTACTGAAGCAGTTTTGTTTAAATTTTTTTACCTAGTCCTGGATACTTTTACAGCAAGCAAGCAAGCAATTTAATTTAACCCAGCCTTTGAGAAATGTTCACCCAGGTAGTACGATCGGGTGTAACAATTCATTGGAGCAAGGTGTGTTAACTCGAGTAAAAACAGGAGTCACCCCACCGTGCTCCAATGCTCTAGACCATCCCTTTCCCCCCTATAGCACTCTTATGCGCTATAGAAGCCAAATGCTCTTCATGTGGAGGTCCTGGGTAATAGAACCCCAACATGGTTTCCTAACCGAATGCAAAAACTCAGGACAGCGCATCTCCGCTATATTCCTGTTATCTTACTGTGGCTTATCCGCGAACTAAAAGTGCTTACTTGCGCCTCAAGTCTCCGCTCTGAGTCCCGGCACAGTTCGGCGACTTGGTGCTCAAGGGGTTGGGCCCTACGTGCCCGGGTTTTGGGGTTTTTGTTATTTTTTTTGGTGGAAGAAGCTGGTTTTTGTTAGTATTTTTTTTTTTTTGATTTTTTTGGTGGCCGAGGCCCGTTTTTTGTGTTTTTTGTGGTTTTTTTTGTAGGTGACCTGTGGACAAACAAATCAGAATTAGTATATAGTCTACATCATAATAAAGAAAATATATAAAATATTATACGATACCACAATATAGACTGTATCCTTGTGTGAGCAGCTGGGCTCACTGTGTACGAGGCGATATGCGATATTCTGGGTGATTTGAGCTACGAACTATCTTCCTTGTGTGAGTGTTTATGATTTTGGAGTTTCTTTTCACTCTGGGGTTTTGTATGGTTACGTTTCCCTCTAGGGGGTTTTTTATTTCTCTCTCTGGTTTTCTTTTAGTCGACTATCTGTTTATCTCTCGTAAAATGTGACTGGGGTGGTTCTCTAATTCTGCGAACTTTATCCTGGCCTTTTCTTTCATTGTGTCAGTCACTCTGATTTGCTGTAATTCTCTGAAAAAGAATCTTTCAGCTACGTATCTTGGTACGTTTACCGCTTCTCTTAGGCTTTTGTTGTGTTGTGCCTGTATTTTCTTTTTGGTCGTGTTGCATATATGTCCCCATGCAAGTGACGCGTAGGTCAGTATAGGAAGGACTATACTGTTTATTAATCTTATTTTGGTTTTGATGCGAAGTTTGCTTTTCCTTCCTGCTAGGCCTCTTATTACGGCTCTTGCCATATTTGCTTTTTGTATTGTGGCTTCTACATGTTTGTTAAAAGTTAATCCTTTATCCATTATTACACCGAGGTATTTAGCTTCGCTTTTCCACTCGATGGGATTGTCTTGCACAGTTACCTGTTCTTCCGGTTGTTCTCGCCTCTTTTTAAAAAGTACGGCTTGCGTCTTGTCTGATTTTATTGCAATTTTCCACTTTAGACTCCATTCTTCTATGTCGTCTAATGCTGTCTGTAGGTTGGTGACTGCTATGTCTACATTTCTGTGTTTGGCCGCTATCGCTGTGTCGTCGGCATAGAGACTTAATAGTGTACCTGGTGTTCTAGGTATGTTTGCTGTGTATATCGTGTACAGCAAAAGTGACAGTACCGCTCCCTGTGGCACTCCGGCCTCCGGGTTCCCGAGTTCGGACAGGACTTGTCCTATCCGGACTCTGAAACTACGGTTGCCCAAGTACTAAGAGATTAGTCTTGTCATTGCTCCGCTGTACCCGTATCCTCTCATTTTGTATAATAGTCCCTTATGCCAGACTCTGTCGAATGCTTTGCTTACATCCAGGAATGCAGCTCCTGCGTATTGTTTATCGTTGAATCCAGCTGCTATGTACTCTGTTAGTCTGAGTACTTGTAGCTCGCTGGAGTGTTCTGATCTGAAGCCGAATTGGGCTTCAGGTATGATGTTCAGTCTGTCTGTTTCAGCTTGGAGTCTGCTGAGTATCACTCTTTCCACTATTTTGCTGATTGCTGGTAAGAAGCTTATTGGCCTGTAGTTTTGTGGGAATGTGCTGTCTTTTCCGGGCTTTGGTAGTATTATGACATGGGCCTCTTTCCATCTATTTGGGAATTTTTTAAACCTTAGCATTGCGTTTATGATGTTTGTTAGGTATACGATGGCTTTCGCTGGTAAGTATTTTAGAGCTCTATTCGTGATCTGGTCTGGACCGGGAGCCTTTTTTGGTGAGCTGTTCTTGATTAGCTCGTTTATCTCCTCCGGTGATGTTGGAGGGATAATTTCGTTTGGGTTTTTCGGTCTTTCTGTTTGTCTTTCGACTTCTTCTATGAAGTCGATGTCTTCGTCTGGGTGGTAATTTAATGTACACTCTCTCGAGAGTACTCCTCATTACCTCTGCTTTTTCCTCTGTACTGTATACTATGCCATTTTCTCCGTGTAATGGGGGGATTGGTTTTCTGTCACTTCTTAGAATTTTTTGTAGTTTCCAAATATTTTGCATATTTAGCCCTTGTTCTTCCATGTCCCTTATGTGGTGTTCCCAGTTTTCACTACGGTGTTGTTGTAGTGCTGTTTTGACCTCTCTATTTAGTCGATTTGCTCTATTTTTGTCTGCCTGGTTTCTTGTTCTTCTTGCTATCTATTTAGCTTTGTTCTTTTCCCTTATCAAGTCTTTTATTACTTGTGGTATATCCTTGAGGATACTTTTACGGACCGTACGGTTGTTCATTTATACACATTTCCATATCATAAACTCTGAAGAATTTACCTTCTCCATAACTCTTTTTTGTATTTGATCTTGTTTTTTATGATCCATGCAACAGCATTGGTATTCATATTTTATAATTATTTTAACTTTAGTGGTATATTCTTAGCTACCATTAAAATCATTTTCTATCTTCTATTATTTTTCTTTTCGAGTAGCGGCTATTAACCCTTTCATTGCGCATGTCTCTATTTGGCGACACCATAGTCCGCCATTTGACGTAATTATTCCGTTCGAGTTTATATAATCAGTAATCAATATGCAGCGAGTTAAGTTCATGTGGTACACATATCATCAAAGGTGTGTTTCATGTTATTATACGAACCAACTAGAATGACAGAAGAAAGAAGAGTAAAAATAGGAGAAAATATTTTCTTCGGCTATGTTATTCGACCATTAAATGGTTTGAAGAGACTTACAGTTGGAAGCATGATCCACGAAAAAAGAAATCGGAGAAGATCTCCAACCAGATGTAGAGATTTTATTACGAAACTCAAAGACAAGACTTAACCATAATCAATAAAAAATATAGAAAGATCAAGACAAATGAAAACTAAGAGTACAAAAGATTCCACCCAACCATAATGATTAAAACAAGGTACCGACTAGAAAAAAGAAAAGGAAACTGTACAAACTTTTGTAACTTATTCATGAAAGTTTTTGCAACGCAATATTTCTTTTAAAATCCAATTTTTTTAATAACGTTATTTTGCTATTAAGTTAATGCATCTGTTATGTTTACTTGCATAACGGCAAATACCATCTGCAAAATCTAAATCCAATATTATAACAGAATTATTTTACGTCCCCCGTATGTTACTAGAAGAAAAAATACCGCTCAAGTGGTTTGGTAAAGGCAGAAATCCATAATTACTAGTTAGAATGTCCAGTCTAATTTGAATATAATTAATTAATTCCAAAATCGTGACCAAGTTATTTATCGGAGATAGAAAATCCCGTAAGGACTTTTGCTAAATTATCAACGGATGAGTATGTGACTTACTTCTCGGTCAATTCATCATTTAGAAGTCAGATGTTCTTCAACAGTCATTACTGGACTATATTTTAAAGAAATCGTGGCTCAGATTCTTTCACTTACGGATGGTTAAGACGACTTGTTAAATGATTTAAAATGAAAAAAGTATAATAAGAAATTGGGAGGTGGAAAATATTTTATAATCTAATAAAAAATTGCATACCTTAAGAAACTTTAAAGGTAATAATAATAATAATAATCGGTTTTTATCAATTTCTTTCTTTTTTATTTTCTGCTAATGTAGCACTTCACCCAATTTGTTTTGTGTAAACACAACCCTCTCGTTAATCATGCATCAATACTGATAATCCCACAAATTTTTAATATTTTAAATCAAAAAAGAATTTTTAAAAGCCTGGTTTACATGGTCTACATCCAAAAATTCGAAAGAACTCAATAGATTCTTCTTTTTTACGTCGATTTTTCATTTGCTAATTATTAAATATTTTATTTGTATACCGTTAATGTAGACTGGTTGTTAAATTATTTTATTTGTGAAGTCAATATGCATCGATTTTAATTTGTTGAGTTTAATATGGAATTTTGTTATCCCGATGGTAATTTTTTTGTTATAAAATTGAAGAATTCTAATTTAGTTTTTACGGAGTCCCCGGACAATATTATTAATATACAGGGTGCGGCATTAGTGCAAGCAAGTCCAATTACTGATTTATTCTAAGAGATCCAAAAAAAAAAAATTTCCAAGTTTTGATGAAAACGTCTTGAATAAAATTAAATATATCGCTTAGTTAATAATTATGGACAACAGTAGACTTGTCATGTGTTTTTTGACGGCCATATACTTGTTTTTTGATTCGCTTATCTTAAGACCTTTTTTTCGTGCTTCAAGATCTATATATTCAAGATATAACAACACTATATATGATAAAAACTGATCGTTCACCAAAACTTAAAGTGTTGCTCAATTCGGAAGCTTCATAGGGGGTGGCTAAGGACATAAATTAATAGAAAAGTAGATGGATAAACGGTAGATAATACGTAGATAGCAATTTGACAAAAGAAAAATAAGAAACACTGAATACAGCTAAATTGAAAAATAAAATGAGTGCCAATAAGTTTTAACCTGAAACTTATAAAGGAATCCATGATTAAATAAACTAAACATTAGACTGACATATCAGAGCATCAGATAAACATCATTTTAGAGACAAAGGCATCAGAAAAATACGTCAGAACACATATCAAAGAACTATCACAGCAAATAAGCAGATGATACTGTTATACTGGCTGATAACATCAAAGATTTACAGATGATGCTAAATAGAGTAAATACAACTGGCAACCAATTTGGACTGAAGGTCAATAGAAAGAAAACTAAATCTATGGTGATCAGTAAAAAGAACATTCAACATATCGACCTGAATATTGAAGCCGAACGTATTGAAAGAGTACACCGATTTAAATATCTGGGATATACAGCAAATGATAAGTGGGACCGAGACGTAGAGATTAAGATCCGAATTGAAATAGCAAGATCTAAATTCAACAAAATGAGAAAGTTCTTAAGCAACCGCCACCTAAGCGTTAACCTCCGATGGCGCGCCACGAAATGCTACGTACTCTCTATAGAGATAAGGATATAATACCTTGACAGACAGAGTGACCGACACAGAGGTATTAAAAGGAATGGGTAAAGAGGTGGAATTGTTAACAACTGTTAAAGTTGTTACCAGGAGGAAAGCGTCGTACCTGGGTCATGTGTTCCGTAATGATAAGTACAGTCTGCTACAGCTTATCGTGGAAGGCAAGATTGAAGGTAGAAGAGATTTGGGCAGAAAGAAGAAATCCTGGCTGAGAAACTTGAGAGAATGGTTTCAAATACCAGAAGCTGCGAACATAATACATACGGCACAAAACAGAGAAACCTATCGTTTGATGGTCGCCAACCTTCGGTAGAAGACGGCACATAAAGAAGATTAAAGCAAAACTACAAAAATCGACATATTTACCCATAAGCTGAAAGAGATTAAATATCTCAAAAATATTTTTTTTAAATGCTCAAAAAAACTAAAAGCAAGTACATGCTAGTTTTAACAATTACCCAACTTGTATTTATTACATCTCAACAAAATTATCCTTTGACCACATTGTCATTCTTGTAAATGTCATTGTCATGTAATCTTATAACAACAGCAGCAACAGCATTAAAATGACAAATAATTGAATAACTGACCACAACTGAATAAAATGACTAAAACCTAGTCGAATTCAAGAGGCCTTTGTTTCGTTTATACTAAAATTAAATTGTAAACTTAAAAATTACATACCTACTTTTAAAGAATAAATTTAAAGAATTTAAGGTTTTAATTATAAAATTCATATTCTTAGTAACGCAAAAAAGATAGTCAATAAACCTAATAGTTACAGCACCGTTCAACGACATTCGAAGAAAATATCTGATACGGCGAAAAACAGGTACATTGCGGTAGGAATCTCAAAATGGGTAGGTATCAGATGAACTAATAAATAGGATAAGGGTTCGTCATCATCATCATTTTGGCTTTACAACCCTGCGTGGGTCCTAGCCACCTCAAGATTTTCTCTTCGGTCGTTCCTAACCATCGCCTTTCTCCGCCAAGGACGTATTCCTATATTTCTCATGTCTTCATCGATGTTATCAAGGAACCTTGTTCTGGGTCATCCTCTTCTTTTCTAACCAACGGATCTATTAAGGAGCGCTTTTCTAGCTGGATAATCTTGTTCCATCCGAATTACATGCCCTATCCACCTCAGACATCTTATCTTAATATGCTTTGCGATATCAGGTTTCTGGTATATTCTATAAAGTTCAAAAATGTATCGTATTCTCCACACTCTATTGTTATTTACTGCTCCATAGATTCGAATTAGCACTTTTCTTTCGAAATATCCTAACATGTTTTCATTATTTTTTGTTAGAGTCCAGGTCTCCGAGCAGTATGTTAGGACTGGGCGTATTATTGTTTTGTAGAGTTTTGTATTTCTCAATATAACTATGGATTTAAGGAGGAGATTGAGTCCAAAATAGCATCTGTTGGCCGTGCAAATTCTGCGTTTATCTCTGTTGTAGTATTATTTTCAGTGTTAAAGCGCACTCCCAGGTATACAAATTCGTTTACTATTTCGATAACGTCCTTTTCTATAACAAATGGTCGTAGGGTTTGTGGTTGCGTGCTTATTTTTATATACTTTGTTTTATTGGTGTTTATTATTAAACCCATTTTTGTAGCTGATTAATGCTAACATACGCCTCCCGTACAGCGTTTTCCGTTCTCCCAACAATATTGATATCATCAGCATAGGCCAGGATTTGCACTGATTTATTATATATTGAACCAGTCGTTGTGATTTGTGACATACGTATTGCTTTTTCCAGAGCCAAATTAAACAGTATATAGGACAGAAGGTCTCCCTGGCGCAGCCCAGTCCCAAATGGTCGTAGGGTTTGTGGTTGCGTGCTTATTTTTATATACTTTGTTTTATTGGTGTTTATTATTAAACCCATTTTTGTAGCTGATTAATGCTACCATACGCCTCTCGTACAGCGTTTTCCGTTCTCCCAACAATATTGATATCATCAGCATAGGCCAGGATTTGCACTGATTTATTATATATTGAACCAGTCGTTGTGATTTGTGACATACGTATTGCTTTTTTCAGAGCCAATTTAAACAGTATATAGGAGAGAAGGTCTCCCTGGCGCAGCCCAGGGAGATATTTGTTTTAAAAGGTTCAGACAGTTTCCCCTGAATTCGTACTCTACATTCAACTTTTCCAAGAGTTAGTTTGGTTATACTCATTAACTGATTTGGTATTCCTAACTAATAGGATAAGGGTTTGATTAATATCTCGTCGGCAGAAATCAGACGATAAAACCGACATCAAAAAGAGGTTGCCAGCCGTTATCGGCTCCTTATACGAAGATAGCGTTAGATTAACAAATTTTACCACATAAAATGCAGGTTCCATTACATCTAAACAACAACAGATATTGGCTATAAATATAAACATGATGTTATATATGAGTCCGGCAGCGGAATAAGAGACACTGTGGAAAAGACTAGGGGTCGATAGTGAGGTTAGGTGATGGAACGCCGTGGGTCTACGGATCCATCCATAATGTATGTTTGTAACCTCTGTATCGTTTAATAAATAGTTTTGTACAATAGTCGGTGCCTCATTAAATACATAACACATGATAAGTAATTTTTGACCAATAGTTAAGAACTAACTGAAATTGAGCCTTGCTATTACTTTTATAACTTTTTTCATGAAAAAGTAATTTTTAAGTTCTGAGATTTCATTTAAAGTAAAGCTCTCTCACCTAGAACTAATTAATTAAGCAAAACGGAACTCAAGGATTGTACGTGTTAATCTGAAGTATAAATACTTATCTGTATTCAGATAAAAAATTCATTTCTAGACAGAGTGTTAACGTAAAAATACAGTTGCGTTAAAAGTTTAACAATGAAGAAAATTGAGATGCTACAATATTAATGATAGCTCCATTATCTGCATATGCAGTAATTTGTACCGATTTGGTATTTGTATGGCCGGTTAAATTGATTTTTTTGATGACTAGATTGAACAGCTTGGTCTATAGTGTGTCTACCTGTCTCACTCCCACATTGATGTCGAAGGGCTGATCACGTGTTTCTGGCATCTCTTTAATATTCCACGTTACGGTTCGGTATTTTCTGTTATGCTAAGTTTGATCTACTATAAGTATATACTTATAGTATCGTATTTCTCAGATATTGCCTGGTCATACACAATCATCTGCTGGTTTGCCTATTTCACATCATTCGACCCGGAATCGATATGGCAAGCCGGAATGCACAACAAAGGATTTTTTTATCACGTTATCGCCTGTGACTATTTTACACCAACGCTGTATGGATCATACTGCGCTAGTGCAATAATGGCATACAATCATCATCGTGCCTTCATGCCTTCAGTTGTTCCGCGTTATGTTGACATAAATATAAATTGTATGTGATATACAAATAAAAAGAAGCTTATTACTTATAAACATTTGTTTTGCTCATTGTTTTTGAACAGAGTAGATCATTTTTTATTTTATATGTCTCTCCTTTTAAAAAGTTTGGTTATATCTGTAGGGTATAATTATCTTCTACTGTTTGGATAATGAGTGTGTTTACTTTTTTTCTATATACTATTGAAATAAGATATGGTTGAATATATGAATTTTTTAAAGCACATTTCTTTTATTAAATCTTGCCCAAGTATTTTTGCTCTCAAGGCACCTTCAGGCGCTTTTCGTCAAAAAATTTGGCTATCCAGCACATTAACCAATGTCATAGACATTTAAGTACACTTGTACAAATACCAAATACTAAAGAAAGGAAAAAATACTTTAAAAATGGCAGGATAAAGATGATGCTCTCAGAGGACAAGATTTATTAAAAGAACTGTGCTCTATATCTGACTTTAATTTGACAAATTTTATAATATACTTTTATTTATTATTGAATTCAGTTTATTTTAAACTTTTTCTTTTATTTCATATTTTAGTACTTTTGTTAAAACTAAACTTTGTAAAAGAACTTCCAGAATATATAAAGGAACAGAAAGCTTGAACCGAGATTAGTAAGTAATAGACCATATAATTCCCGTGATTTTTTTTTTAAATTGGTTTTTAGTAAACTGGATCCATGGTTGGTATCCGTGACCACTAAATACTAATAAATTATTATAAAAAACTCCGTCGGGCCCTTTTTCGGTATTCAAGAAAATCTCTAATCTATTTATTTCCGTGCGGAGAACGTCGTACCCATTGGTTATTTACTAGATATCCCTATTAGGCTTATCTTACGAATGGGGCTATTTGAATAATTTTCGAATAATATGGTATCGATTAAAATTGGTTTGAATAACTCGATGAACCACGAGGACCAAGAGGTGATTTGCTCATTTAGATATGCCTGTCGACGGTAATCAAATCGAACCCACTTTGAATTCTACCGACGGGTATACAGGGTCAAACATACGGTTTTTGAGTACAAAAAAAATCGCTGAAAGTTACTGCTGATTAAGTAAACCATATATTTTCTACAACACTTAAAAAAGTCTTCTAGATATTTTTATTAACCGTGTGATTAAGAGATTTATTTAATGCTTTTTATCCATGACTATATTAACCTTCGTCTTCCCACGTCGGTAAAATTACGTAGAGTCTTATGTGGGTTCCATTTGTACCCCAGAGAAAAAAATGCGTGTATTTAATTTTTATTATAAAAAATGAAATAAAATCTTAAATTAACATATTTTTATTACATCAAAGGGTATATCGAACAAAAAAATAATTTTCATCATTTAATTAAATTAACTGTAGGAATAAACAATAAATCTTAGGACCGAAAACTAGTCTGAAGTTTCTTGGCATCGAGTGCAAATTACTTCCTTGATATGGTGTTCTGCACATACAAAATTTTTACACTGCTTACAAAATTGTCTTGTTTTAAGATCTTTATTTCTACTACATAAGTAGCAACGTCCACTTGAATATCGTTCACAGGCTGCTTCCATTTGCACCTTCACCAGCGCCAACTCTGGAACGACATCTTGCATGTACTGCTTCAACGTCTTACTCAATCTTACTCCCTCATTATATTGCCTGGTAATATTTTTTTTTACTAAAGCTTCTCTTAGATTTAGTAAAAAATTACGTCTATCATCTTTTTCTCTAGATGAATCCGGGTACTTGATACACCACAAGATGTAAGCGTTCAGGCCAGAAATATCCAATATTTGGCCAAACACTGCCATTGGCCATCGGTTGCATATATGAGCAGAGTATTGCTTTACCATCTTATCTGTGGTATCTACTGCACCTTTTGTATGATTATAGTGCAGTATAATATCTGGCTGTTATATAACAAAATATAAGTAAAAATATACTAGTACTTACCGCTACGACGCGACAGGGAAACTAAATACTTGTAACCATCGCATTTCGTTCGATCACAGTTTAACCACAAACCGTTCTTTTTTATGCTATGGTTCGATGTTTTGTTCTTAGATTTGCGACATGCGCGTAGAAATTGGCAAAGCCACCGATAATACAGATGACAGAGATTCCCACGCGGTGTACGAATGTACCCTAAGCCGATCATAATTTATTTGTTTTTAATTTGAAACATCGTTACTGATTTTATGAATAGGATATTATTTGCAATACCCTAATGGACACAAAATAAAAGTAGCCAAACGAAACAGGCGCTAATTTCAAAAATATTACAAGAATGTGTATCTGGGGTACAGCTGTACTCCACCCGGGAAGACGAAGGTTAAATATAAGGCTGCAGAATTCTTATTTCGTTGCCTATTTTTATATTTCACATATTTTCTTGTCTGCGATAACTTCTATTTTGTTTTTTGTTTGTTAGGCGGTTATAGTTACAAGAAATTCTCTCTTCCTCCCTTTCTTCTTCTTAACATGCCATACACCAAAGTGCGTAGGCGACTATCTCATTACTAGAATTCTGTTCTTGGCGGCGTGACAGAGCTCGCCTGTATTGTGTATTCCTGTCCATTCTTTAATATTTCTTAACCAGGATAATTGTTTGCGGCCGGCTCCTCTCCTACCTTCGATCTTCCCTTGTAGGATTAACTGTGGTATTTCATATTTTGCTCCTCTCAATATGTACCCAAGGTAACCAATCTTGCGTTTTTTAATTAATTTAAAGAGTTCTCTTTCCACGCCGGCTCTCTTAAGGACGTCATCGTTTCGAACTCTATCCACCCAAGGTATGCGCATCATTCTTCTTAATGACCACATTTCAAATGCTTCAAGTTGTTGTTGATAGATGTTTTTTTCAAAGTCCACGTTTCCATGCCATAACGTTAAATTATAAATGAAATATATAACAATCTAGTTAAATTTTCGTTTTTAAACATATTACAATTTATTATTTCATTAACATTTTTTATTAATTAAAAAATAATATTCTCTTATACATAACTTTAAACACTTTCAAATTTATAATCGAATTAATATGTTTCCATCCAATAGTTTTAAATTTATAAAAAGTACATAATTGGAAAAATGAGTATATATAATATTTTGTAAAAATTGATTTTAATTATAATGTATCAATATCAATAAAAAGAAATTAATTACACATAACAAATTGGTCTCCAAGGTGAATTTCTGAAATATTCAATACTAAGATTTGAAGTTAATTAAAAATTAGTCGGTGTTTGGTTTCAAATTAATAAACAGGACAGCCGTTTAAAATTGTAAGAGATCTCTTAATTTAAGTGATTATTAATGAAAGTGATTATTTATTAAATTAAATAGTATGACATCTTTTAATGTTTTCTAAAAAGTGAATTTGTTAAACAATTATTATTAATAACTTGTTGAAAATTTTATCGAACTAAATGACTCAATTCTTGATACGATTAGATAGAAATTTAAAGGATGTTTGTAACTATGATGTCGCAAAAGCCGCTATTATTTAAAATGCTATTTACGGCGCATGGCAGTTGGAGAGTGCCGACAGAAGTGAACACTTCTTATAGCTTGTTACTACTTTATGTGGATTAATGAAATGTTTATGTCTGCTTATTACTAAATTGTTAATATTTTTCTATAACACTACACATTTAAGTTCCTTAAAATGTTAAAAATCGTATTTTTTTCAGTTAGTTATAAAAAGAGCATTATAAGTATTTCTAAAAATTAATCAATAATAAAAATTTCCCTTAACGGAAACCATAACTTTCGCATGTAACAAACAAACCAATAAATTGAACAATAAATATTATCTATATTGCTACATCTGCACATTTTTCTTTTAAATATATAAGGAATGCATAAGGAATACTTATAGTTATCATATCCGATGAAATCTAATTGAAATCAGGCCCACGCAGACTGATTGAAACCGAACCGAATTTTTCTCAACTTTAATCTGCACATTGAATAAGTCGTAAGTCACGATTGAATATAATTCAGTTGTGAGATGTGGGGAAATAAGCACCCAACAAAAGATTTAAGTACTAATGGGTAATTGAAAGTATGTGATAATTGAGGAGGTGAAAATTGAAGTTCGAGAACGGGATTGTTTATGTATCATTATTAATGGTGGTAATAATTTAGTACAGAAGATAGTGGTTGAACGTTATTACGGAGGTTTTTAGTACTATATACACTATTTATATAAAGAAATGCGGCTACAAATTTTATTATTTAGGATGTTTAAATCTATACAATTCAAATATATGAATTATATAATTTAAAAGGGGTTTTAATTATAATTAGAATGGATTTTGTGAAAATGTTAAAACAGGTCGTTTTTATTCTAAAAAGGACGTCTTTATAGGGGAGCACAAGGCACAATGAAACACAAATTTGTTTTTTATTTTTCAAATTCAAGTTAAAAAAAATGTTTCATTGTGCCTCACCACTGGGGCACAATGTAACATACATATGGGCATAATGTAACATATATACAAGCGACCAAGTTGTACAATAAACCAATGGGATTGCTTTAAAAGTAAACCCAATAAAAGTGCTATGCTATAGTTTTATTCCAATAATAAAAAAATAATATAAAATAAAAGAAAAAATAATTCAAACGTTGAATATAGTAGCTAGCCAATAGTACTCCTGGAATTCCTTGTTTATAAATGATAATAGGTGGTCACTTTGTGTTAAAACCTTAGGTAGCAGGTTTGTTTCTTCTTGAAATGGTGTCTCATTAGAGTAGGTGTTTTGGGATCTATTCAATCTATATCTAAGATATATACACTCAGGTGCAAAAAAATCGATCCATTCCTTATTTCTTATTTATTTGAAGTTGTATCATTTTAGACACAATAAATTACGTATGAAATTTTTTGGTGTACCCTCGTATACGAGAAATAAAATATTATTTTTAATATTGCTTTTTATATTTCTTAAAACAAATTGGTATTTCAGGTTTTTGTCAAA